>NC_059346.1:2010000-2237500 GCF_019703515.2 Myxocyprinus asiaticus | reverse complement strand
TGCAAAAAGGTGTATGCAGACTTTTCCCCTTTTTCTCCCAATTTGGAATGCCCAATTCCCAATGCGCTCTAAGTCCTCGTGGTCGCATAGTGATTCGCCTCAGTCCGGGTGGCGGAGGACGAATCCCAGTTGCCTCTGCGTCTGAGACAGTCAACCCGCACATCTGATCACGTGGCTTGTTGAGCGCGTTGCCACGGAGACATAGCACATGTGGAGGCTTCACGCCATCCACTGCGGCAACCACACTCAACTCACCACACGCCCCACCAAGAACAAACCACATTATAGCGACCACGAGGAGGTTACCCCATGTGACTCTACCCTCCCTAGCAACCGGGCCAATTTGGTTGCTTAGGAGACCTGGCTGGAGTCACTCAGCACGCCCTGGGATTCAAACTAGCGAACTAGCTAACTCCAGGGGTGGTAGCCAGCACATTTTACCACTGAGCTACCCAGGCCCCGCAATTGGAGGTTTAAGCAAGAAAGTGTATAGCAGAAATAAGCTCTGGTCACTTCAACTTTATTCATTATAACTTGATTATTTACTCAGCGGCAAGAAAATAAATAGGACAGAAATAAAGCGCTAAAGTTAGCCATTCCTCAGTGAGAGATTGACAGTTATCTTTCACAAGGGGGTCAACCTGAAGTTCGTTTTGATTTTTCTAACCATCCGATTTCTGTAATGGAGTGTTTTATATAGTGAAATGATGTATGATGGGATTGTGAGGATGACTGCACTAGTTTGTGAGCTGTCTGTCTGCTCAAGGCATGTGAGTTGAGTTATATTGGGTGATTCTGTGTCTTGTTTTGTACACTGGTGAATACTGGGTGATTATTGATCTCTGGGGCGTCTGATCGGGGCAGTTCATGTGTGTGTTTGTGTTGTGGTTAATCAGTAGCTAATGGTCAGTCACTGTAGTAAACAGCTCATGAATGCAGTTCTGATGGATAAACTGCGAAACATGATGTAAGTTAATTTCCTTGTTTCTTTAATGGCTTTAATGGACTATAAAATGTGGATGTTTGATTGAAAAACTGAACATTGTTTCCACATGTCTAAATGTTTTGCTGTTATTGCTATTATTCCACATATGGTTAGTTGATGTATTACTTTTAATCAACATCAAGATTTAAAGTCAAATGTGTAAATGTACTGTGTAATGTTATGTATAAATGTAATCAATTTCTTGATTTCCTTAGTAGTTTAAAGTACATTTAATATGAGCTTATAAAAGCTGCACGCATAATTATTAAAACATCTGCAAAATGCTGTTTAAAATAGTTTTAGATGGAGTCCTGTGATGTGACGTGCTGTACATATACATGCAAGTTTTTCATGTCCACTGAGCTGTGGGAAAGGCGCTTAATAAATAAAATATATTATTATTATTATTATATTGCATGGTGATATGGGGGGACTAATTTATTTTATCTTTGTTACCGATTTCACGAGAAGAGAGAGTCTGATTTTTCTCGCGCTCTCTGTTTTTACACATATTAGAGAACCATTAATAACTAGTGATGAAGTCATTAACAATTTTACAGCTTTAAGTAGCATTTCAACAAACAATATCTTTAAAGGAATATTCTGGGTTCAATACAAGTTGAGCTCAATCAACCGCATTTGTGGCATAATATTGATCACCACAAAAATATATTTCGACTTGTCCCTCGTTTTCTGGAGGTTACAGTGAGGCACTTACAATGGAAGTCAATGGGGTACATTTTTGGAGGGTTTAAATTTAGGTGAAACCTGTGGGTAGATTGGAAGACCCTTTATTATTTTTGTATGAAAATGATCTGCCTCGGACAATGTAAGAACTTATCTAAGGTTAAAATAGACATGCAATAATTCTGTAAGCTAAAAACACAAATGAGGATTTAATAATTAGGCCTGTTGCAATTATTACATTGTCTGATGTTGAAATCTGATATATAGCCATATATGAACAAATACTATTAGAGTTCATATATTTGAGCATTTATGTACACATTTAAATTTCACAAGTGTAGAGGGGGGCCTGGGTATCTCAGCGAGTAAAGGTGCTGACTACCACACCTGGAGTCGTGAGTTCGAATCCAGGGCGTGCTGAGTGACTCCAGCCAGGTCTCCTAAGCAACCAAATTGGCCCGGTTGCTAGGGAGGGTAGAGTCACATGGGGTAACCTCCTCGTGGTCACTATAATGTGGTTCTCGCTCTCGGTGGGGCGCGTGGTGAGTTGTGCGTGGATGCTGCGGAGAATAGCGTGAAGCCTCCACATGTGCTACGTCTCCGCGGTAACGCGCTCAACAAGCTACGTGATAAGATGCGCGGATTGACGGTCTCAGACGCGGAGGCAACTGAGGTTCGTCCTCCGCCACCCAGATTGAGTCATTACGCCATCACGAGGACTTAGAGCGCATTGGGAATTGGGCATTCCAAATTGGGGAAAAAGGGGAGAACAAAAAAAAAATACATAAGAAAATGGCAATTTTTGTCATATTTTGAAATATAGGCCTATGTTGAATATATGTATATATGTGACCTTCTTATATCAGTAAAACACGTTTATGAAAATGTATTTTCAGCATACATGTGTTCAGCATATTTTCAGATTGGTAGCCTGCACTTCAAATTCTATTCACATTTTACTATAGATCTAATGGGGATTTTAAGTGAATGTTTGGGATTCTTTTAATAAATGCGGGTTTTTGTGTCTCATTTGTAGCACGCAGGGTGAAGATTAAATGCTAGCTGTGATGTATGTGGCATGTGTGCTGTCTGTGGTCCCGTGGGAGTTTACACAAGGATTTTGATAGTGAACGCAAAACGTGGAGGAGAGGAGGTGTTGCTATGGAGATAATACAGCGGCAACTGTGCATTTGCATATGTTGCGACTGCTTCAAGCTTCTCGAGGAATTGTTTTGCCGCTGTAAAGCATGAAGGAAAGCGATGGGATTCCCTAAGATTGACTTTTTTTGCGGAAAATAATGCGAGATTGGTTGAATTTGCAAGAATTCTTGTGATTGCAAGAACTCAAAATCCTGGAAGGACTCAATAGACGCTAAAATAATAATAAAAAAAGATAAAATAAAAAAACGTCCCAACTGCACAATGCGCATCGTCACATTTTTGAACTGTGATTTATCGCCCCACGATGAACCGTAACACCCCTACTGAGTCTTTTAAACTGATTCATTTAAAAAGGACAGATTCATGAGTCATTTATTCACAAGTCAGACGGCATTGGTCATGCTATATGTTGTTGCGTGCATTTAACAAGGAAACCACAAAAGAAAGACTAAATAATGTCAATACAAAAGTTAATTTATTGTTTTTGTATTTTGTGTCTTGCAGTCTCTTTCATCACAATTCTCACCGAAAACTCACACTAAAACATAATTTCTGTCACTGTGGCGCTGTAGATTCAGTAGCAGCGCAGGAAACTGTTTTACTGTTTTTCAGTAGCCAATCAGTCTGTTTTTGTGTTGTTGAGAATCGATCGGGTCATTTTCATGACAGTTTTCTGAATGACGCATACGGTTGTTTGTTTTCAGCTTGTTTTAGCAGGGCTTTGCGTTCACTGACACATAGTTGTCCTTGTTTGTGTCAGTCGGTACGAGAGTCTCAACCACTGTGAAGTGTACACCAATAGTATAAATATGAGTCAATCTCACCAACCTGTGAACAACATGTACACGTCATATTTATAAATTATATTATGCATTTTTTTAGCAACAAAGATTTTTGGAATTGTGACATTGTTTTTATGACAGTTAGGAACACAATCTCATGTCTCATAATGTAACAAATGTCAATTATATGCAGGATTATTTACATTTAAAAGTGTTTGTATGTGATGGTAGGATTTCTTTATGCTGATTTCCATTAAAAGTTTGATTATCACAATGCAAAAATATTTTAATGGTCTCAATGTGCATCCCTGACATTTGTTTGTGAGATTCATCCGTACAGATGAAGACAGTGAATGATACTAACCACGAATTTGAAAACATGAGGCTGCTAGTTATGCATGTTTGACAAAGATGCTCAGTGTTTGATTGGATAATTAAATTGGACAATTTCTCCAACAGATGGGGAAACAACAGCAATATCACATGGAGAGTGTTTCGTTCTTGTCCGGTCATATTTCCCCCTAAAATCAAAAGAAATAAGAAATACGAAGCCTTTTTTTCATTATGATATTTTCATGACAAATTATCTTTCACATAATTTGCATGTGCATTTTACATATATATATATATATATATATATATTTGAATATTGTAATCATCATTATTCTCGATGATTACAATTAGATTCTCATTGTTGCCATATTTGTTGTTAACCCTTTAAGCCTGCGGGCCAGCGAAAAAAAATCTTCAAAATATGAATAACTACAGTCTTAACCAACACAAAATAGGTATCGTTTGAAAGCTTAGAGGCGCTATATTCCAATGCATGTAGACATTATGACCAAAACTGAACAAGTGCTTTGAAATTTGCAGATAAATCAGAAGTGTTCCGTTTTGATAATTAAGTTTTTTTTTAAATCAGTAAAAACATCAAACTGATCTAATAGTCATGTGTCATATGTTGTTGGAAAGCTCTCAAACAGTAGAATACAACCAGACTATTTGTTCAGAAAAGCCACAGACAGAAATTTAGCAAGTAATAGCTAAGTATATGTCTTTGACGTACATGCTGGTGTTGCTTATATGACGCATTTTCACTTATAACTTCACGAAATATAAACAGAATATAAAATATCACATATCATTAGAGGAGGTTACTATCTTTCAAACGAGCCCACACACAAGATAATCGGATGTATAGATCATTAGATAATCCACATGAAGCACAATGTTACATATGACCACCAGGAGATGGCGCCAAATACATGACACAGACTCGATGATGACTCAAATGACACAGAATGAAACTCATTCTGTGAAATCTCATTACTAAAATCATGTCTGCATGCTATGCATACCTTTAGTCATTGTTGTGTTTGCATGTGTAATTAGTTCTTATGTACAATTATTATGTTTTATTTGTTTGAAGAGGCTTTTGTGCACTTTTTGGACACTATGATAAATCATTTTTGTGATGCTATAACTTTTGTTTGCTTTGTCGTATCAATGCAAAAATGTTCTCAGATACAGTTGACATGATTGGGAACAAAAATGTTTTTCAAAGCCACCTTATTTACACCCAGATATATCATAATAAGGTATTCTTAAAATAAAGTACATTTTTGTGATTTTTCAGCAGTTTCTTATGCTGAGTTTTTTTTTTTTCCTTTTTTTTTTTTTAGTTTTTATTTACAATGATAGTAAATACTTGACCCTCCTTGTTTTTTGTTTTTTTTTGTTTGTTTTGTTTTTTTTTTAGTTATAAGACTTTAATTTTGGGTATGCCACTGAAACAGGAAATCTTTTTAAAAAAAACCTTCAGAGCTTATAGGGTTAAATACTTGATACAATTCAATGTAAACAATGAAAAAAAATACTGTAATAAAGTTTTTTTTTTTTTTTTTTAAATCAGGAGTATAGCAAATTCTACCATAATGCATAATTACTTTGCAGCTTGATTAATATTTGCAATACAGTATACAACTGAGAATTGTGGTTTAAATGTGCTTAATTTCGTGAAAATAATGTCACATTGCCAAAAGCAAAAAATGTGTTCTTGTTTCTTTCTTTTGATTTTGGGGTGAAATATGACCCAGACGTGTTCATGAAAAACACCTAAATTCTCATGGAGTAAAATGTTTGGGACTTTTCCAGATTTCATTAGTCATTCTCTGAAACTTTCTGAGTGTTCCACCTCCATGATATTCTGTTTTCCAGCAGATCAAAGTATTAAAAACAGAACTGATGTCTGTTCACATCGAGGCATTTAACCGGGATGGTATATTGTTTGGAAATTGTGTTGTTGACGTGTCATTTGTTGGTGAGGATTGACTTGTTTCAAGTTTTCCTTCTTTTTTTATTCTGCTTGTTTAAATGTAAATGTCTATTTTAAACTTTAATGTTAATTAACTTTGCATGTCACTGTCTCTTTAAATGCAAAAAAGGGTTTTAAACGTGTGTAATTTCTTTGCTAGATTTTAGACCAGAAAGTACTGTGATATTCTTTGGAGTAGCATGTAATACTATGTAACATGTTAATCATTCAGTGCCAATTTTAGATTTCAGTGTACCATGGTAGTGCCATCTGATAACAAAACTGTACCATGGTACTTTTTTAGGGGTTAAAACAGATATAGATTGACATTACCTGTTCATGTTATCATGCAGATTGCATTTGTCTTCTCTGAATTATTTAGCATTTTCATGTAACAAACAACATCCATGTCTTCGTCTTCTGATAGAAGAGGTCACAGTGGGACGGTTCCTTATCAAATGTCCTACAATAGATTCTACAAACTCAGAATAGCATCTCTGTTTCCGATATTTGCAGCGGTGCGTAAGGAACATTCCCTAAATATCCAACATTCTCCCAGTTTTCAGTTTAAAGCTGAGTGTCATTCTGCGCGTCTGGTAGCACTAAACGGAATTGCAAAAATAATCACTGTTTTCAAACAGATTTCCCAAACACTCCTACCGCCCCGGTTTGCCATTTGGTTGGGCTGATTCTGACCCCATTCTCTCTCTGTTTCTCTTGCAGGGCGGCTGTGTGGATTTAACTAATCAGAGTTTGGCTGTCCTGTACATGATGTTAGGACACGTTCTGTTAGGACCCCTCTCGTCCTACACGCAAGCTTTTGAGCTCCTTTCTCTCCTCTTATGCACATGCAAATATAAGCATAAAATCAAGAGAATAAATGCAATCTTCGTAAAACCAGGTATGTGGTAATGCACATTTAGAGATGATAAAAGATATAAATAATCAAATATAAAATACATCTTGAATGAATTGTATTATATTACAAAGTATTTTTCGCGTGGCTGTCTCAACAGATGATGGCAGACGTGTACAGAATTCAGTCAGTATTACTGATACTGTAGAAAGACTTCTCTTTTTTTACATTATCATTTTTATTTTTATATTTGCACATTTAATTTTTGCTGTACTCATTTCAGACTTTTTAAAATGTATTTGTTGTACCTTTTGTATATTCTTATCTAACTTTGATATTCTTACTTACTCATGTAAATGAATACATTTTACATATACACTTCATTTAAACCTTAAATACTTCTCATTCTACTTCTTTTTAAACTTCTATATCATTTCTATTCTTATTCCTTTCTATTTAATTTGATGCAACACCTTGTGGAAGATAAACACAATTTCGTTATACTTGTCTATTGACAAAGAAGTCCAAATAGTATCCACTAGCAGAGAAATCAGAAGTCACAATATTACAAATCTCGTTTGATCACTCTTACTGGAACAATTGGCTATTTGTGAAACTAGTCAGTAAACAATCAGATTCCATCTTTCAAGTTGCCGTGTTGTGCATTATTATCATGTCCTATTCCAACTGTTCTTGCAGGGTCAAAGACGTCCTGTGAGTCCAGCATTCATGAATTGTCCATTTTCGGTTATCATGGTACCGGTGCTGTGTGCCTGTCAAGTACAGTACTATGATAACTGAACATTGACGGTGCCAACACATATTTCACCTACCATGGACCAACTTCCTGTGGAATCAAGATTTATGCAAGAAAGATGTTTTTTTGTGTTATATTTCAACACTTGACGTTTTTGTTTTTACCAGTGTTGTTAAGAGTTTAACACTAACAACAAAATACCATAAAACAATGTTTTTTGATAAGGTTTTACGGTAATACTATTGTTTATTTTACTTATACCATGATAATACCATGTTTGATGAACTTGTACTATGGTAATACTATATTTTATGGATTTATACCATGGAAACACCATTTTAAAAAAATGTACCATAGAAATATATATATATATTTTTGGATTTGAACCTTGGTTATACCATATACCAATTGTATTTTTTTTTTTTTTACTTTTACCATGGTAAAACCCTATTTTATGGACTTATACCATGTTTTGAAAATGTACCATACCAATATAATTTTTTTTTTAATGTACCATCCATGGTTATACCATGTTTTTGGAAATTGATCTTTGTAATACCATGTTTTTTTTTTTTTTTGGACATTTACCATGGTAATACCATTTATTTAGACATGCACCATAGTAATACCATGTTTTTTTGGACATTTACCATGGTAATACCATTTATTTAGACATGCACCATAGTAATACCATGTTTTTTGGACATTTACCATGGTAATACCATTTATTTAGACATGCACCATAGTAATACCATGTTTTTTGGACATTTACCACAGTAGCGCCATGTTTTTGAAAATGCACCATTGCAATACCATGTTTTTTTGGACATTTACCATGGTAATACCATTTATTTAGACATGCACCATAGTAATACCATGTTTTTTTGGACATTTACCATGGTAATACCATTTATTTAGACATGCACCATAGTAATACCATGTTTTTTTGGACATTTACTATGGTAATACCATTTATTTAGACATGCACCATAGTAACACCGTTTTTTTTGGACATTTACCACAGTAGTGCCATGTTTTTGAAAATGCACCATTGCAATACCATGTTTTTTGGACATTTACCACAGTAGCGCCATGTTTTTGAAAATGCACCATTGCAATACCATGTTTTTTTTGGACATTTACCATGGTAATACCATTTATTTAGACATGCACCATAGTAATACCATGTTTTTTGGACATTTACCACAGTAGTGCCATGTTTTTGAAAATGCACCATTGCAATACCATGTTTTTTGTTTTGTTTTTGTTTTTGGACATTTACCATGGTAATACCATTTATTTAGACATGCACCATAGTAATACCATGTTTTTTTTGGACATTTACTATGGTAATACCATTTATTTAGACATGCACCATAGTAATACCATGTTTTTTTGGACATTTACCATGGTAATACCATTTATTTAGACATGCACCATAGTAATACCATGTTTTTTGGACATTTACCACAGTAGTGCCATGTTTTTGAAAATGCACCATTGCAATACCATGTTTTTTTTGGACATTTACCATGGTAATACCATTTATTTTTTAAAAGAAAAAAGGAGAGAACGGCACACTGCTAGAGTTGCTCCCATGTCATTTAATAACTTAATTCTTCCTATTAAATGACATGGGAGCAACTATAGCAGTGTGCCGTTCTCTCCTTTTTTCTTTTAATGATTTTTATGTGATGTTATTGGATTGGATCTCTTCGACTGTGTCCGTGTTCCAACCTGTAGGATCGTGTTCCTCAGACACATCTGAGACTTCCTTCAGATAATGTTCAAGATGGAACCACAGAAACCAGGAGAAGATGAGCGGAAAATAGGAGAGAAAATTTTGATGATGCATTTCGGAGCCGGATACAGTAACATCAGCAAAGCTATCAAATAGACTCAAAAAAATCATAAAATTACACTGAGTGACCCGATAGGGTGAATGTTTATGTTATACTTATTTTAGTGTTTCGCCATGGTGGCATTCCCAAATATGATGTATTTATGAAACATTACTGTTGAAAATTGCTTCACGTTGACAGGTTTTTGTACATGTCCCACAATAGATTTTCAATTTAAAGTTTAAATAATAAAACCACTGTGGCATTTCTCTGCTGAACTCTGCATTTCTCAAGTGTTTGATAATTCTGAGGCAAACAACAGGCCGTTCACCATTTCTGCCCATTTCAGCTGGAACTACAGAAGATTGTTCAGGCCCTTCAGTGCTTCTGATAAGAAACATGGAGTCCTCCATTCCAGAATTCCTTTCCAAGAAATCATAGTGGTGCATTGTAAAAACACAATGGCAGTCATTTTGCAGGATGCATTTTGTTTACCAAACACACAGCAAATCACAGCACAGCACTGAGAGTCATTTTGCACAGAAATACTGTAAAACCCCATAATATCTGAATTATAACAGTTTAAGTTGTTTGCTAGCTCATATATACAGTGGTGTGAAAAAGTGTTTGCCCCCTTCCTGATTTCTTATTTTTTTGCATGTTTGTCACACTTAAATGTTTCAGATCATCAAACAAGTTTAAATATTAGTCAAAGATAACACAAGTAAACACAAAATGCAGTTTTTAAATGAAGGTTGTTATTATTAAGGGAAAACAAAATCCAAACCTACATGGCCCTGTGTGGAAAAAGTGTTTGCCCCACCTGTTAAAACATAACTGTGGTTTATCACACCTGAGTTCAATTTCTCTAGCCACACCCAGGCCTGATTACTGCCACACCTGTTCTCAATCAAGAAATCACTTAAATAGGACCTGCCTGACAAAGTGAAGTAGACCAAAAGATCTTCAAAAGCTAGACATCATGCCGAGATCCAAAGAAATTCAGGAACAAATGAGAAAGAACGTAATTGAGATCTATCAGTCTGGAAAAGGTTATAAAGCCATTTCTAAAGCTTTGGGACTCCAGAGAACCACAGTGAGAGCCATTATCCACAAATGGCGAAAACATGGAACAGTGGTGAACCTTCCCAGGAGTGGCCGGCCGACCAAAATTACCCCAGGAGCGCAGCGACGACTCATCCAAGAGGTCACAAAAGACCCCACAACAACATCCAAAGAACTGCAGGCCTCACTTGCCTCAGTTAAGGTCAGTGTTCATGACTCCACCATAAGAAAGAGACTGGGCAAAAATGGCCTGCATGGAAGAGTTCCAAGACGAAAACCACTGCTGAGCAAAATGAACATTAAGGCTCGTCTCATCTTTGCCAGAAAACATCTTGATGATCCCCAAGACTTTTGGGAAAATACTCTGTGGACTGATGAGACAAAAGTTGAACTTTTTGGAAGGTGTGTGTCTCATTACATCTGGCGTAAAAGTAACACCGCATTTCAGAAAAAGAACATCATACCAACAGTAAAATATGGTGGTGGTAGTGTGATGGTCTGGGGCTGTTTTGCTGCTTCAGGACCTGGAAGACTTGCTGTGATAAATGGAACCATGAATTCTGCCGTCTACCAAAAAATCCTGAAGGAGAATGTCCGGCCATCTGTTCGTGACCTCAAGCTGAAGGGAACTTGGGTTCTGCAGCAGGACAATGATCCAAAACACACCAGCAAGTCCACCTCTGAATGGCTGAAGAAAAACAAAATGAAGACTTTGGAGTGGCCTAGTCAAAGTCCTGACCTGAATCCTATTGAGATGCTGTGGCATGACCTTAAAAAGGCAGTTCATGCTCGAAAACCCTCCAATGTGGCTGAATTACAACAATTCTGCAAAGATGAGTGGGCCAAAATTCCTCCACAGCGCTGTAAAAGACTCATTGCAAGTTATCGCAAACGCTTGATTGCAGTTGTTGCTGCTAAGGGTGGCCCAACCAGTTATTAGGTTTAGGGGGCAATCACTTTTTCACACAGGGCCATGTAGGTTTGGATTTTGTTTTCCCTTAATAACAACTTTCATTTAAAAACTGCATTTTGTGTTTACTTGTGTTATCTTTGACTAATATTTAAACTTGTTTGATGATCTGAAACATTTAAGTGTGACAAACATGCAAAAAAATAAGAAATCAGGAAGGGGGCAAACACTTTTTCACACCACTGTATATACATATTCAGTGCTGTGAAAAAGTATTTTCCCCATCCTGATTTCTTCTGTTTTTGTGTATATCTCACATTAAATTGTTTAAAAAAATTCTGACAAAATCTAACATAAACCAAAGGCAATCTGAGTAAACACAAAATACAGTTTTTAAATGATAATGTTATTTATTGAAGCAAAAAAGTTATCCAATACCATCTGGGCCTGTGTGAAAAAGTATTTGCCCCCCTTAGTGACTAAATCCCCAAATCTATGAAACTGCATTCATAATGGGGTTCAGCTGGACTAGACACACGCAGGCCTGATTACTGCCAGCCCTGTTCAATCAAATCAACACCTAAATAGAACTTTTTCAGCAGCATGAAGTTGGCTAAAATGTCTCACCCAGTAGCACACTATGCCAAAGTTGAAAGAAATTCCAGAAAGGATGAGGAAAAAGGTGATTGAAATACATCAGTCTGGGAAGGGTTACAAATCTATTTCAAAGGCTCTGGGACTCCAAAGAACCACAGTGAGAGCCATTACCTCCAAATGGAGAAAACTTGGCACAGTAGTGAACCTTCCCAGAAGTGGCCGACCTTCCAAAATTCCTCCAAGAGCACTGTGACGACTCATCCAGGAAGTCACAAAAAAGCTAAGGACAACATCCAAGGAACTGCAGGCCTCTCTCGCATCAATAAAGGTCACTGTTCATGACTCCACTATCAGAAAGACATTGGCCAAAAATGGCACCCATGGAAGAGTAGCGAGGTGGAAACCACTGCTAACCCAGAAGAACATTAAGGCTCGTCTGAATTTTGTCTGAACACACCTTGATGATCCTCAAACCTGTTGGGAGAATGTTCTGTGGACTAATGAGTCGAAAGTGGAACTGTTCGGAAGACAGGGGTCCCGTTACATCTGGCATAAATCAAACACAGAATTCCACAAAAAGAACATCATACCTATGGTCAAGCATGGTGGTGGTAGTGTGATGGTGTGGGGATGCTTTGCCGCTTAAGTGCGACTTGCAATAATTGAGGGAAACATGAATTCTGCTCTCTACCAGAAAGTCCTAAAGGAGAACGTCCGGTCATCAGTCCGTGAGTTGAAGCTCAAGCGCAACTGGATTATGCAGTAAGACAATGATCCAAAGCATAAGAGTAAGTCCACCTCTGAATGGCTCAAAAGAAGCTAAATTAAAGTTTTGGAGTGGCCTAGTCAAAGTCCTGACTTGAACCCGATTGAGATGCTGTGGCAGGACCTTAAACGGGCAGTTCATGCTCAAAAACCCTCCAATGTGTCTGAACTAAAGCAGTTCTGGAAAGAAGAGTGGGACAAAATTCCACCACAGCGTTGTGAAAGACTGATCTCCAGTTATCAGAAGTGTTCGGGTGCAGCTGTTGCTGCTAAAGGTGGCACAAACAGCTATTAAGTTTAAGGGGGCAGTTAGTTTTTCACATGGGTGATATAGGTGTTGGATAAATGTTTTGCTTCAATAAAAAAAATAAAAAAAAATAGATATTTGAATACTCTATTTTTGTAATTACACATTAAAACTGTAATTACACATTAAAAATAGAGCCGCAAGCAGCAATTATTTGGGTGAGGTTTGGAAAAGTGCACTGTAAAAACTAAATTGTTCACCTAAGCTAGTTGTCTTTTTGTTTTGACTCAGTCGAGTTTACTGACAAAAAAATATCAATTTCTCACTCAACAAAACACCATAAAATAAAGTAGAAGATATTAACATCACAACAACTATTAACAGTAATGACAAAAACAGCACAAATAAAGTCCACAAATCACAAAAAAATAAGCCTACAACACTAACTTCATTATTTATTCATGTTGCAATGCAGGCTGGGAGCTGGCAAATCTTTGCTTTTTCAGACAACTTTGTTAAATGAGTTGAAATGACAAATACGATTGTTAATCCAATTTAAGTACAAGTTATTAGAATCAAAACTTAAGATGACATGAAATTTTAGTTGTTAACTCAAAAAAGCTCATTGATACAACTAAACCATACAATCCGTTTTTTTCAGGGTGGAGAAAATGATCAACATTGCAAAATTTTGAAAGAGCAGATCTGTCAGGGGCAAAGAACAGTAAGTAACTTACTAAAGTAACTAAAGGGCATAAATAAGTGTTCTGGTTACTTTGTACACTCTTAGATGAAAAGGTTCCATATAGAACCCAAAAGGGTTCTATCACTTGCTATAGATACATCTGGAAACTCTAAAAGGTTCCATATAGAACCCAAAAGGGTTCTATCACTTGCTTCACATTTGGAAACTCTAAAAGGTTCC
Organism: Myxocyprinus asiaticus; assembly: GCF_019703515.2. Classification (NCBI taxonomy): domain Eukaryota; kingdom Metazoa; phylum Chordata; class Actinopteri; order Cypriniformes; family Catostomidae; genus Myxocyprinus; species Myxocyprinus asiaticus. The sequence goes on along the minus strand of NC_059346.1, from coordinate 2,223,608 downwards.
ATATAGAACCCTTTTGGAGGGTTCTATCAAAAGGGTTATTTAAGCCAGGTGAAAAGGTTCTAGAACCTTTTAGGGGTTCCCAACATGGAATTGTAACATTTTGTTTTTGTTTAGTTTTTAAATTTAGTCTTTGTTTTATTACCAAAATAACATTTATGTGTGACATAAATAGTTCATATAGATACTATATCACTAAGAAAGTTAAATAATCATATAAAACACATTTAAGTATTATTTAGTATTTAGTTATTTAGCTGCTTATGATAAACACAGTTTTATGCATCTGTTGTTGAATTATGTGTCAAGAATAGACTGTATATTGATACTGGGATACAGTCATCTTAAAGAGAAAGGACACTGGATCTGATCACCTGTCATTTATCCTTTTTTAACCAATCCCAAAGCTGAAGAAGTCGATTTTCAATGTTTTTTTGTTTGTTTGTTTGTTTTTGTTTTTTGTATGAAATGCAAAGTTATGTATAGTGTTCAAAACTATTTATAAATTAAACTTTTAATAATGTAAATTATACATGCAAATACATACATACTCAAATTAAGGAATTGTTAGACTAAAGAAACCTTTTGTGCAAAAACATTTATTTATTTATTTATTTATTTATTTATTTTTTGTGTGTAAATCTTTGTAAATACAATCTTTTTGGCATAAAGGGTTCTTTGGAGCTGAGTAAAGAAACCTAAGGTTCTATATAGAACCCTAAAGGACCTTTTTTTTCTAAGAGTGTAGGTGTGGTGTTTGCAGACTTAGGATTTCTTATCTTGTTTCTTATATTTCATTCACAGTTCAATTTACTTGCTGATTGTTTTGATTTTCTGTTAACATAAATTGGTGAAATTTGGCATGTGCGCTCAGAGTATCCTATTGTCCATGTATACCAAGTTTTGTGAAATTTGGACATTGCATCCACAGGATACAGTCCAATTAGTCATTGGACTACACCCAAAAAATGTGTAGATGCAGATTTGCAGAATGATGAAATCAAAATTCTTTTGATGACTTCAATGTCTTAGGACGAGTTTGAAAAAATAGGGTTTTCAATAAATTCACAGTGTCAATAAATTTAAAACCTTATGACCAACTGATTCAGAATAAAAAAATATTTTTATGCAGTCACAGTTCTGGACTTAATACCAAAAATGTATACTTTATATTAGCTTATTATAGCCTTACCCTGTGGCTGATTCTCACCAAATTTGGTATACAGCCTAATTTTGATAAGCTGTAAGAGGATGCCAAATTTCATAATGATCAGCCATTCACAACACAAGTTATATTTTGAAATTGAATTGACTGCTGGCAGCCATTGGACCCTAAGAGGATGCTTGCCAAATTCCGACTTCCTTGATCAAACTGTTGTGACGTTTGGTGCTTGGACTCCTGAATAGTCTGGGTCCACTTAGCAATGCCTCTAAACCACACACAACACTCTAACTTCATGGCGGTGAGTTTTGCATGGGCAAGCACCAATCACGTTTTCTTCTGCAAATGGAAAAAAAAAATCTTATTTCCCTTAAATTACAAGTATATATCAGTGTTACACATTTAGGAAGTGACTGAAGTAAATTGAAGAGGATAACTACTCTGTGCGCTCCAAACACCCATCAGTTCTCTTTCTGTGTTTGACAATGAAAACTGGCCTGCCACAGTTTCCTCTGTAAATCCAATCTGGTCTCATAGAATCATGTTACTAAAATTACATTTTTACAATATGAGTTTTACGTGCCTCATTCTATGATCACTGCAGTTTTCTGGTGAAATTAACTCTAGAGACGCAACAAAAACAATGTGTTTTATTAAAGTAAAACGGCAGATAAACACTTTAATTATTTTTTTGCTCTGTTTTGACAGTAATATATTATGAAATAAAAAAGACAAAACTTTTATTATTATGCATTATTTCAAATAGGACATTTTTTTACACTTGCATTACATAACCAACTACATTTACTGATAGAGTGTTGGACTTTGAACGTGATCCTGGGACCCAGGTCTGACACCAGCACAGCATGTGAACCGAAAGTTACATAGCAGCGCCAAGAAATGACATGGTTGCTACAGATATTGCAGGGTTTTATTATCTCACATTTGCTTTTATAACACTATTGGTTAGGTTTAGGTGTGGGGTTTAGAGTAGGGACTTCAGTTTTGTTTATTTAAAACTAGAAAAAAGATTAGGTTCTTAAGGTTATACTCTCGCCTCACGTTCACTTTTTATAATACTATCGGTTAGGTTTCAGTTAAAGGTTTAGGTTAGGGAGGAAGGTTTTGTTCATTTCAATCATTATAGAGCATCATATATTTTTGGGAGAAAAATGATAAGATTTAATTTGCTTTTAGCACCCCTCAGTGGACATTTCACCTTGAAACTGCAGTGATATGTGTAATAAACCACTAATTTCATTTTGCAAAAACGTTGCCACAGTCCCGTTATAAATGCATCAACTTCCTCTGCTCTTCTGTTTCCTGTCATTTCTCGGCTAATGTAAAAGAAGTTTTGTTTTTTTGTTTTTGTTCTGATTAGTTTTGAGGAATGTTTTGAAAGGAATTGCTGCTTTTAAAAAACTTCCTATGATTGTCTTTCGGAGGCCCCACACTTTCTTTTTTACTCCTTTGAAGATTAAAAAAAACAAAACTGTCCAATAAGTGAAAGGATAGTATTTGGGGTATTAAGCCCCCTTGCTGCAGGTGCTATAGGCCATTATTAAAAAATATATATTTTTTAGAGGAGGAAATAGATTTGTTATGAAGAATGTTGGCTCACTTGAGATGTTCTGAAATGCCAAATGTGTTTAAAATGAACAGGAAATGGTTAACCCTTTTCTGAATAAACATCAAAAAAGCATCTTGCTGTCTCAAAGTATTTGAGTATATGTTGTATTGCCCCTGTATCTGCAGGATATTACTATAACCCCCCCAGAGGCCAAGTGTGGGGTAAAAGCTGCCTCGCCACTTTATTTTCCAATGATTTTTAATCAAAACCACCTCCATACATTTTATGTTGCTCCATCAGTATTCAATAAAATGAAATATTTTTTCCAGTCTTGCCTTTGTGAACAGAAGAAAAAAAAATTCTTAAAAAATAAACTTTGCAAGTAAAGTTGTATATATTTTTTTTTACATGTAATTTTTACGATGCACATGTATTTTAAGACAAATGCAAAATATATAGTGTTCAAAACTATTTATAAATAATGTAAATTATACATACATTAAGCAATTGTTAGCCTAAAGAACACTTTTGTGCAAAAAGGGGTTCTTTTTTGGTAAATATTTGTAAATAGGACCTTTTTGGCATAAAGGTGCAAAAAAGCATTTTAAACATTGTGACTTTTGTCATTCCAAACCCCTATGACTTTTTTCTTCAGTGGAACACAAATCAAGATCTTGCTTACATTGTACACAAGGTTCTTTAGGGTTCTATATAGAACTCTAGGGTTCTTTACTCGGCTCCAAAGAACCCTTTTTGCACAAAAGGGTTCTTTAGGCTAACAATTGCTTAATGTGAGTATGTATGCATGTAAACTCAGCAAAAATAAATGTCCTCTCACTTTCAACTGCTTTTATTTTCAGCAAACTTAACATGTGTAAATATTTGTATGAACATAATAAGATTCAACAACTAAGACATAAACTGAACAAGTTTCACAGACACGTGACTAACAGAAATGGAATAATGTGTCCCTGAACAAAAGGGGGGGTCAAAATCAAAAGTAACAGTCAGTATCTGGTGTGGCCACCAGCTGCATTAAATACTGCAGTGCATCTCCTCCTCATGGACTGCACCAGATTTGCCAGTTCTTGCTGTGAAATGTTACCCCACTCTTCCACCAAGGCACTTGCAAGTTCCCGGACATTTCTGGGGGGAATGCCCCTAGCCCTCACCCTCCAATCCAGCAGGTCCCAGACGTGCTCAATGGGATTGAGATCCAGGATCTTCGCTGGCCATGGCAGAACACTGACATTCCTGTCTTGCAGGAAATCATGCACAGAACGAGCAGTATGGCTGGTGGCATTGTCATGCTGGAGAGTCATGTCAGGATGAGCCTGCTGGAAGGGTACCACATGAGGGAGGAGGATGTCTTCCCTGTAACGCACAGTGTTGAGACTGCCTGCAGTGACAACAAGCTCAGTCCGATGACGCTGTAACACACTGCCCCAGACCATGGTCGGACCCTCCACCTCCAAATCGATCCCACTCCAGAGTACAGGCCTCGGTGTAACGCTCATTCCTTCGACAATAAACAGCAAATCATCAGTGAAGAGCACTTTTTGCCAGTCCTGTTTGGCCCAGCGAAGGTGGGTTTGTGCCTATAGGCAACGTTGTTGCCGGTGATGTCTGGTAAGGACCTGCCTTACAACAGGCCTACAAGCCCTCAGTCCAGCCTCTCTCAGTCTATTGTGAACAGTCTGAGCACTGATGAAGGATTGTGCGTTCATGGTGTAACTCGGGCAGTTGTTGTTGCCATCCTTTACCTGTCCTGCAGGTATTTATTGTTTGTGTTACTGTAATGGTGTAGTGGGCTAAAGCACATAGGCTGTAATCAGGAGGTTGTTAGTTCAATCCCCACAGCTACCACCATTGTGTCCTTGGTTGCTCCAGGTGTATTGTCCCTGTAATCAGTACACTGTAAGTTGCTTTGGATAAAAGCATCTGCCAAATGTGTTAAATATGGTTATTTAACTTTTTTAGTGATTTAGTGTCTATATAAACTATTTAATTCACATATAAACATTTAATTTTAAAAACTAAACAAAAACCAAATGTTACGATTCCATGTTGGAATCGTAACATTTATGATAAATATGAAGCGTGCCATAGAACCCTTTTGGGTTCTATATAGAACCTTTTAGGGGTTCCAAATATGTAGGATATATTGTTTTTAGAGGGGGTGTGTAGGTGTAGGCATGTAGTGAGCGATAGAACCCTTTTGGGTTCTTTATAGAACCTTTTAGGGGTTATAAATATGAAGCGAGTGATAGAACCCTTTTGGGTTCTATAAAGAACCTTTTAGGGGTTCCAAATATGAAGCGAGTGATAGAACATTTTTGGGTTCTTTATAGAACCTTTTAGGGGTTCCAAATATGAAGCGAGTGATAGAACCCTTTTGGGTTCTTTATAGAACCTTTTAGGGGTTCCAAATATGAAGCGAGTGATAGAACCATTTTGGGTTCTTTATAGAACCTTTTAGGGGTTCCAAATATGAAGCGAGTGATAGAACCCTTTTGGGTTCTTTATAGAACCTTTTAGGGGTTCCAAATATGAAGCGAGTGATATATGGAACCTTTTCACCTAAGAGTGTAAGGAAAAACAGATGCAATGAAAGTGAATGGTGACTGAGTCTGACATTCTGAAAAATATCTCCTTTAGTGTTACACAGAAGCAAGTCGTTGAGGTTTGGAATAACATTAGGGTGAGTAAATGATTACAGAATTTATAGTTTTGGGTGAACTATCCCTTTAAGTGTCCAAATAATTTTTGGGTCCTCTTTAAACCATGTAACTTGTCAGAAAGGCTAAATTTGTTAGTTAACTGTTGCAACAAGACACACACACTGCACACTTGCAGGTTTGGTGAAGTGTGTGTGTTGTGTGTCTGTTTGTGTGTGTGAGAGAGAGAGAGAGAGAGAGAGAGAGAGAGTGATGTGTGTGTGTGTGTGTGTGTGTGTGTGTGTGTGTGTGTGTGTGTGTCTGAGTTCATGATGGCGGAGGTGAGCGCGAGCAGCGGCAGCAGTGACTCTTCCAGCACGGCGGAGGAGGAGCGCGTTCGGCGGCTGTTTCAGACGTGTGACGGGGACGGCGACGGGTTCATTAACCGGTCAGAAACGTAACACATTACACACACATTACTCTCAGGAGTTTACACACAGCTGCATGCAGAAAAACTTTAGTGATTTCATACAACTGCGAACAGCGGAACGAGCGCAGTGACGTCACAAGCGCCGCTGCAACAAAGTTACAGTTTGTGAGAATGATCAGAACGCAACAGTGTTACAGTTTAATTCTCGACGGGAACGCAAAGTAAACACACATACTAATGCGTAAAGCTTGTTTGCATGTCGCTAGAGATGTAAAATGGTCTGAATTTGGATCGATATGGCCTCGGAAGTGACTGGAGCTAAACTCTCGCTGTCTGAAGTTTGTAAACTCTGATGTTAATAGTTTGTTTCTGTCTCGGGTGGAAGATGAGAGGAAAACTACTGCATACATTGCTGTCATTGTGATAAATTAAAGTGATTTTGAAGTGATGAACATAGGCAGTAACAAGGTTATTTGCGATGATTAGATTAGTGCAGTAAACTGGTTCACTGATGAACACAAAAACCATATTGCCTTATTTTCAGTAACAACAAAAAGTACATCTGCTCTCCTAAACAGAGAACACTAATATATAAAGGTTAATATTTGTGCACATAACTCCAAAAGTGTTTAGACACTTAAAGGGATAGTTCACCAAAAATATGACAAAAATCTGTAATTATTTACTCACCCTAATGTTGTTTCAAACCTGTACGACTTTCCTTCTGTGGAACACTAAAGGGAAAGTAATCACATGAGGGTGAGTAAATGATGACAGAATTTACAAATATTACAAATCACTGCTCAAGCATTTTGCATTCAGACATTTTAAAGTGTGACTCTCTCGCTCTCTCAGTTTGTTTTTCAGTTTTAATGTGCTTTATTGGCATGACAAACTGTCATATTGCCAGCTGAGATGCATACAATTCAAACAAAATGCAAAACCAGAACAGTGTAAAACAAAATGTACATAATTATATATATATATATATATATATATATATATATATATATATATATATATATATAGTTGTGTTCAAAAGTTGTGCTCCTTGAAACAACCACGCCGTCTTTTTCCAGAGCAGCCTGTATTTCTCCTGAGGTTACCTGTGGGTTTTTCTTTGTATCCTGAACAATTCTTCTGGCAGTTGTGGCTGAAATCTTTCTTGGTCTACCTGACCTTGGATTGGTATCAAGAGATCCCTGAATTTTCCACTTCTTAATAAGTGATTGAACAGTACTGACTGGCATTTTCAAGGCTTTGGATATCTTTTTATATCCTTTTCCATCTTTATAAAGGTCCATTACCTTGTTACGCAGGTCTTTTGACAGTTCTTTTCTGCTCCCCATGGCTCAGTATCTAGCCTGCTCAGTGCATCCACGTGAGCGCTAACAAACTCATTGACTATTTACACACAGACACTAATTGCAATTTAAAAAGCCACAGGTGTGGGAAATTAACCTTTAATTGCCATTTAAACCTGTGTGTGTCACCTTGTGTGTCTGTAACAAGGCCAAACATTCAAAGGTGTGTAAACTTTTGATCAGGGCCATTTGGAGACAGAATATACAACGTAGAATTGACAAATAATGTAAGAGTTAATGTAAATGATTATGTCTGTCTCTGTGTCAGGAATGATCTGTTGATGGTGTGTCGTCAGTTGAATATGGAAGACTCCGTCGCTGAGATTATGGGTCAGCTTGGCGCAGATGAGCGAGGAAAGATTTCCTTTGAAGACTTCACACGCTGTCGTATGCAGCTGGTGAACGAGATCCTCAAGGAAGAAATACAACTATCGCTCGTCTCGAGCGACTCTGACAAGAAGAAGCTTCAGGAACATATCGCCTCCCGGCCAACCAGCAGTGAGAATAGTTTAGGTATGTTGGCAACAACATTTTCCTGTCCAGATCTGAACTTGAAAGTATCTTAAACATAAATCTTAATTTTTATGCTCAAACTGTTTAGAGATATGTTCCTACATGTTATAGCTGTAGTGAAAGAAATGTTATTTGTTAAGTGTTATAACTTATCAGACTCTTTTGTCCAAAATAACTTTTGTACAGTACACACAACAAGGACAATCCTCCTGGAGTTACCAAAGTTTAAAGGGACAGTTCACTCAAAACGGGGAATTCTGTCATTATTTACTCACACTCATATAGTTCCAAACTTGTATGACTTTCTTTCTTCTGTGGAACACAAAATAAGTTTTTTTAAGCAAAATATTCATGCTGTTCTTTTACATACAATGAAAACATACAGTGTCCAGGGGATGCCAAACTCCAAAAAGAACAAAAAAGTACCATAGAAGTATAAAGTAGTTTATACAGTATCAGGGCCCCAGTTCATATCCAATTTCAGCCAGTGTGTCTTACGTACTTTTGACCCTTTCTGATGAGATGAGCTCACTGCACATACAACAAAAACAGCAGGAGTCATGATGCCCGATTAGCAAACTAATGATTCTTTTGAACCGTGAAATTTTTTTATTATTTTTTTTATTTTCTCCCCAATTTGGAATGCCCAATTCCCAATGCGCTGTAAGTCCTTGTGGTGGCGTAGTGACTCGCCTCAATCCGGGTGGCGGAGGACGAATCTCAGTTGCCTCCGCATCCAAGACGTCAATCCGTGCATCTTATCACGTGGCTTGTTGAGCGCGTTACCGCGGAGACGTAGCGCGTGTGGAGGCTTCACGCTGTTCTCAGCAGCATCCACGCACAACTCACCATGCACCCCAACGAGAGCGAGAACCACATTATAGTGACCACAAGGAGATTACCCCATGTGACTCTACCCTCCCTAGCAACCGAGCCAATTTGGTTGCTTAGGAGACCTGACTGGAGTCACTCAGCACGCCCTGGATTTGAACTCGCGACTCCAGGGGTGGTACCCAGGCCCTGAACTGGGTATTTTTAATTAATCAGCCGAAAAGATTCATGAAACAAGTCTGAACTACTACTAAGGTAGTTTGAATCAGAGTCACTTTCTCAACGAATCATTCAGTGAATTCAAAAGCCATCAGTGATTTCTCAACTTGGAGCAAGCGGGAGCGCAGACATTTCAAAAGAAGAGTCCCCGTGTATTTTGGGCTTGTTTATAATTAAAAGTCAAAATTGTGTTGTTTTTCTTTCTTTCTGGGATTTCAACTCGATCACACTGCATCTGGGATTTCATAAGTTTGCATCCACCTTGCAGAATTGGCAAGATGTTGATCATTTACAAAAAAATAAGAGGGATCATAAAAATGACATTTATTTACTTCTGCCCTGATGAAGCTATTTGACAACTGATATTTGCATACAGTATATTCCACAAGACAAATTAATTTACACAAATTATCTTGTTCAAATATTTACCTAAGGGATGCAAACTACTCACCTTTTGGCTGAAGTCACCTTTTTTAAGCCATGTTGTCCAAATTGTTTGGTAAATTTTTTAATTTTTACTTCAACTTACTTAAAGGTGCTGTAAGCGATTTTGTCAGTTCTGCTTACACGAGACTGAGCCGTTGATTTAGCCACGCACCTCTTTCCAAAACCCGCACTCCATGGATACCAAATTAGCTTTACTGAGACCGACATCGTGCAGAAATGGTTGTCAAACCCAACAGCAGCACAATAGCGCCCTCAACTGACAACTGTTATGAACAACATGGAATAAAAATGGCATTAAGCCACAATAATTCGCTGCAACTACAATACTATGAGAACGCGCAAAATGATTGACAGGTCGAAAACGTCATTGTCCGCAGACACATTTTTGTTTGCTGTCTAGAGTTGTCACAGATACCGGTGAGATATCTCAACACACTTATTTCATTCATATTTCAGGGAGTAGGAATTTTTTTTGCATACCTTCCCATGAAAAAAAGCATTAAATACATCAAACAAATCACTGAAAATATACGCCTGGAACGGGTTCAGGGTATACTTTGGTTTTAAAACAGATGGTTTTCATACCGTTGACATGTTCTAATTTATGGTATTGCAGGAAGTATTCATAATTTCAATTAAAACCCCTTAAACTCAATGGGCCGGTTCCAAAGGGGGGCGCTATATCGTGGGAAAAGTTTACGCTTAAAACGTTAAAGTCCCCTGTATACATAAGTCAGGCATATGAGGTATCATTTGAAAGCTTATAATCTGAAGTTCTGCATTTATGTTACATAAAATAAAAAATAAGGCCTCAAAACTTTCACGTCACAAATTAGCTCCCCCCAGAGGTAATGGGGTAGACATATTTATATAAAAATTAAAAAGTCCTTCACATAGCACCTAAATGGACAAGTCATATATCAAATGAAAGCTCTCACTCTCAGGAATGTGACTGTACAGTTTATTTTGTTACAGTAATACCACAGTTCGAAAGATTTTCAAAAGAATCACAAAGTGAAATATGATTTCTGTAAGTCATCAATTACAAACATCTCTTTTATGCTCCAATAACTGCTGCTGTAAGCCCCAAATAGCTAAAAACTTTATATCTGCTTTTACCTTAGGAAGTTCATTATAAAATGTGACATTTTTTACTTGTCTGTGAGCTTGCTTGTGTGAATAATCCAATGTTATTTCTTAGATTACCAGAACAAAATATGCCATACAAAAGGAAAAGCATGCAAAACAAATCATCAGAAAAATATGTTTTTGACTATTGTTTATTTAACTATTAAAATGTTATATATCATCACAAAGGGGAGGCTCTCAGCTTTCTAATGACACCTAGATTGAGCTTGTAGTCCACTCAGAGGCCGAGATATTAGATGAAATGATGGGGGTAGTGCATGAACTGAAAATTAGACTGAATGTCTATGGACGAGCACATCTGTGAGGGCTGAAATGTGTTAGAGCGCCACCTACATTTCAGATCTGTATATTGTGACGGAATGTGATAGAGAAAATTTCATTTTTTTCTAGTGCTTGCTGCCATCTGGTGGAATAAAATAAGACTAAAAACACATTCAATATTAATTATAAATAATTGGAGTCTTTATTTTTAATTTGGGGGGTTTTCTGAAAAATGAGAGTAATTTTTTGCAAGTAGTCTACAATATTGGGGAAATTTTGAGCTTTTCAATTTGAGTGTGTAAAATTGTATGTGGGCAGCAGCTCAGAAATGCTCCAGAGATGGGGGCCTGGGTAGCTCAGCTGTAAAATACGCTGGCTACCACCCCTGGAGTTCGCTAGCTCGCTAGTTCAAATCCCAGGGCAGGCTGAGTGACTCCAGCCAGGTCTCCTAAGCAACCAAATTGGCCCGGTTGCTAGGGAAGGTAGAGTCACATGGGGTAAACTCCTCGTGGTCGCTATAATGTGGTTCGTTCTCGGTGGGGCGCGTGGAGAGTTGAGCGTGGATGCCATGAAGCCTCCACACGCGCTATGTCTCCGTGGCAACGCGCTCAACAAGCCACGTGATAAGATGCGTGGTTTGACATGGAGGCAACTGGGATTCGTTCTCCGCCACTGAGGCGAATCACTACGCGACCACGAGGACTTGTGGTCCTTTTTTTAAACACGACACTTTTTTTGTATAAATTTAGCTGTAACTAAATATTGAACTGCTAATAATTTAGCAATGCACCTTTAATACCATGATATCATATTTTTTATGAAGGTTATCATACTGTGAAAATCTCATCGCAACAGTTTATATTTTTTAAGTTTATGAATGGTTTCTAGAATGTTTTTAAAGCATTGTACTGCAACATTACCTAACTGCAACCAAAATGCAATATTCTGTGTTTGCTGGGTATATTTTGGAGCTTTATAGCCTCTGGTGACTGCATATTTTCATTGTATGAAAAAGAGCATTGTGAACATTCTGCTAAACATCTCCTTTTGTGTTCCATGAAAGAAAAGGAAGTCAGGTTTGGAACGACTTGAAGGTAATTGAGGACAGAATTTTCATTTTTAGATAAACTACCTGTAAGCGTCTTGAGCAAGGGCACAATAATAATGGTAAAAGTACGCCACAGCACTCATTATCCAAAGCTTTTTTTATCTTGAGTTGAATTCATTCTTGACTGACGTGACCATACGGTCAGATAGAATATCACTTTTATTTACATTATGTGTTCAGTATGTGTAATATTGTGTGAAAAGTTCTGACAGGTGTTTGTGTGTTCAGGCGCTCGTGAGAGTTGGGAATATGATTCTGGATCGCGAGACTTACAGAGTCCAGATCTACAGTCAACAACAAAACATCAGCAGAACTCACCGCTGCTCCACAAACTTCTAGATCAAGCCAAACTTTTGGATCCTTCAGCTGGACTCCACAAGCTCTTGTCTACACCTCCTGTCACCCGCAGCGACACGTTGGGCGGAAGTTACCTGGAATTGGCCAATACCGTGAGTCTGACAATTGAACGATTCAAAAGCTAGCATTGGTTGAGATTGACAGCAGATACTTTGATCTCATTGGGAAATTACAATGTGGTGCAACAATATGCTTGTTATAAATATTTGAGCACAGGGTGAATGTGATGGAACATATGTCAAGTTTTCAGTGGTCCTTTTAAAAGGAATGTTCTGGGTTTAATACAAGTTCAGCTCTGTGTACATTTGTATCTGTGACGTACTGTAAATTACCAGAAAAAAAAATTTGACTTTTTTCTCCCCAATTTGGAATGCCCGATACCCAATGCGCTCTAAGTCCTCGTGGTGGCGTAGTGACTCACCTCAATCCGGGTGGTGGAGGATGAATCTCAGTTGCCTCCGCGTCTGAGACCGTCAATCCGCGCATCTTATCACGTGGCTTGTTGAGTGCGTTACCGTGGAGACGTAGCGCGTGTGGAGGCTTCACGCTATTCTCCGCGGCATCCACACACAACTCACCACGCGCCCCACCGAGAGCGAGAACCACATTATAACAACCACGAGGAGGTGACCTCATGTGACTCTACCCTCCCTAGCAACCGGGCCACTTTGGTTGCTTAGGAGACCTGGCTGGAGTCACTCAGCACACCCTGGATTCAAACTCACGACTCCAGGTGTGGTACAGCGTCAATACTCGCTGAGATACCCAGGCCCCCCAACTTGATACTCTTGATAATTATTTATTTTTTTTAAAAAGCAAAACATTTTAGTTACAGTAAGGCACTTAGAGTGGAAGTATCAGTACATTTATTTTACTGTACATTTATTCATTTAGCAGATGCTTTTATCCAAAGTGACTTACAAATTAGGAATATAGCATAAGCAATTCATCCTAAGGAAGGAATAAAAATATAATAAAATCGGGCAATGCAACAATAAAATGCACAATGCTTTGAAACTTACACATGATATGAATAAGGATAAAAGAAAAAGGACTTTGTTTATAGAAAAAAAATACAAACACAGCAGTTATGCTGGTGACAAACAACTAGAACAGGGGTCGGCAACCTTTTTGACATGGAGTGCCATTTTTTATTTTCCTAGTTAATGGCTGTGCCGACGTCCACCCCCACCAAAAATATATGTGCGAATTCAAATCGAAAGTGATCGTCCCTATGCCTTAATCAGAAATCAAAATTTGGTGGAATAACCCTGATTTTCAATCCCAGCTTTCGATCAGCCTTTCACATTGCTGACTTTATGCCACTCCTGGCACAAAGATTCAAGCAGGAATTCATCAGACACTGGAATGGAATATCGCGCGCCGTTTTGCGGCCCTCTTCAGCCTGTCATGACCCGTTCAGCTTACCGTGGCCCGTTCGCCCCGTTTCTTGGCCGGCCCATCGGGAAAAGTTCTGGTTTTATTGACAGTCCGCCCCTGTGTAGAGATACTGATTTAAGAAGCATTTGGAGTGGTCTCTTAATTTTTTCCAGAGCTATATATATATATATTTAAGATTGCACAAAGTTTCGTGATTTATTTTACTTGTAGCCGATCAACTATTTAGCCATTTTCGGTGAATCACCTAATCCTAAACAAAATCCTAAAACTTTATTTCCAGGTTTAATTTATATTTTGATTAGACTCAGATTTTTATGTTTTCTCTTTTAATCGTTTAATGTAATTTTGAGTGTGACTAGGGTTTAAGGAGGGTGTACCTGTATGCTGGGTTGGAAATCTCAAGGATTAATAGTGGTATTTTCCTTATTACATCACGTATTGTTCTGAAAGCAAAAAGAAACAAATGTAACACGGAATGTAGGCTGTCATCCGTGCAGACTGACCGAAGCAAAGCGGGCGCGTTTGCTCGCGCGATTAACCGAAGGTGAAGCGCTGCCAGCTCGTGTTGTGCGAATGGCTTGCACGCGCTGCACGAGTCTGTCTCGTCACATTTTAACTTTTTGTTTAGCCTCCCATTCAGCTGATGAAAACACGCTGTGTGATCATGAGGAAGGATTACATCAAGATGTAGATTGGAATGCAGGTGCAGAAATCATATGAATAAAATAGTCTACTCCTCTCTCGCCGTTGCTGGCATGCCAGTGATTACCCCTCCGCGTGCCAATGCTGGCACGCGTGCCATAGGTTGCCGACCTCTGAACTAGAACATTAGTCTCACCCTCAAAAATTAGTCGTCAAAATATTAACAACTACAGTCTTGACCAACACAAAATAGGTATCGTTTGAAAGCTTAGAAGCGCTATATTCCAATGTATGTAGACATTATAACCAAAACTGAACAAGTGCTTTGAAATTTGCAGATAAATCAGAAGTGTTCCTTTTTAATAATTTATATATATAAAAAAAATTGCATTGTATGTATTATTGCAATCAGTAAAAACATCAAAGTGATCACATAGTCATGTGTCATATGTTGCTGGAAAGCTCTTGAAGAGTAGAATGCAACCAGCCTATTTGTTTTACTCAGACAAAAATTTAGTGAGTAATAGCTAAGTATATGTCTTTGACAATTATGTGGTGTTGCTTAAATGCCGTGTTTTCACTTATAACCTTAAAGTTTACAAATAAATTTTTTGGAGGAGGTGATTATCTTTCAAACGAGTCCACACACAAGATAATCAGATGTGTAGATCATTAGATAATCCACATGAAGCACAATGTTACATATGACCACCAGGAGATGGCGCCAAATACATGACACAGACTCAATGATGACTCAAATGACACAGAATGAAACTCATTCTGTGAAATCTCATTACTAAAATCATGTCTGCATGCTATGCAAACCTTTAGTCATTGTTGTGTTTGCATGTGTAATTAGTTCTTATGTACAATTATTATGTTTTATTTGTTTGGAGATGTTTTTGGACACTATGATAAATAATTTTTGTAATGATAAAACTTTTGATCGCTTTGTCATATCAACACAAAATTTTTCTCAGATACAGTTGACATGACTGGGAACAAAACAAAGGCAGTTTATCAGAGCTAACTTATTTGCACCAAGAGATATATAATGGCAAATAAGAAAAATAAGAAAAAAAGTACATTTTTGGCTCAAATGTTTTTTTTAACAGTTTCTTAGGCTGAAAGTCGCAGATTATGATACAGTCTATTTCATTAAACCTTTTGAAAAGTTTCTTTACAGTGATAGCAAACACTTGACTCTCCTTGTTTTCCTTGTCGAGTTATAAGCCTTTAATTTTGGGTATGGCACTGAAACAGGAAATCTTTAAAAACACCTTCAGAGCTTAAAGGGTTAAACCCTCAATTTGCCCCGTATACTTCCATTGTAATTGCACTACTGTAACCAAAATTTTTTTAATATTGAAAATTATAATTTTTTTTGTGGGACTGGACGTTTTGCCACAAATTCTGTTGATGGAGCTTACAGGGTATCCACGGGTCATTAAAAAGTATTAAAAGGTAAATAAAAAAGTGAGTGAAGTTGTACTGTAGTTTTTGTACATCCTGTTAAACAAATGGATGTTTATGTAAGATTTTTGGAGTGACTTCTAGTCGAAGTATCTTAGGAGTATTATGAACGTAAGCATAAATAATTTAATAAAACTTTAATAACTACTATAGATATCTGCATAAAAATACACTCATTTGGCATACAGTATCAAACCAGCCCTTTACTCTCGCATTAGCTACGTGTTATTTTAATATGTGACTTCATGTTGCATCTAGTGTATGCATTAACCCCGATAGTGATTGAAGTGACGTGCAGGTCTTAAATATTTTTGAAAAGGTCTTGAAAAGGGAATTAAAAAGTATTAAATTGGATGTGCTGGTACCTGCAGATACCCTGAGCTTAATTTGTATCCCTTAAGAATTACAAGTAGTTTAAGATTTGAATCTCCAGTGGTGAAGTGCACAGGTTTTCTGGTTTAATTTTAATTAGGTTGGCTTGGGAAAGCACAGATCTTCAGACTAATCCCGAATAGTGTGCTATATCTTTTCTAACTGATCGGAATTATGGTATTCCAGTATCGGACTTCCGAAAAGGCCTCATGTCACTTTGACTTCCATTCAAGGTATGAAAACTTTTTCCTGTAATAACTCCTTTAGAGGATTCAAGATACCTCCTATAACTCCACCACTCATACTTTCTGTCTATCATGCCATCACTGTCTTTTTCTATCTTTACATCACTCTTTTTATTCTTTCTTTCACTCTATCACTTTAACACCCTAGCAACTGCATACAACCTAGCAAACATTTTGTGCACCCTAGTAACCAAAACCCATTGACTGCCATTCAAAATGACTTAGATGGATATCTTCAGATCAGAATGTCATAGAGTCTTCAGGTTTGACTCAGTACACTCAGTCCAGCAAGCAGCTTTTTTAGGATCACCCTGGCAACTTCCTAGCAACCAGATGGACTTACCATAGCAACTGTATAGCATAACACATATCTCTGCACCACAACATCGTAGAGACTTCAACTTTGGCTTATTTGATTCAGACAAGCAAGGAGCCTTTAAATATCATGGACAATACTTAGCCACACCCTAGTAACCATTTAGTGCACTCTAGCAACCAAAACCCATGGACTTCCATTAAAATGAGCTTAGATGGATATCTCCGGATCAGAATATCATAGAGACTTCATTGTTGGCTCGTATGACTCAGGCCAGCAAGCAGCCTTGTTAGTATCACCCTGGAAACTGCTAGCAACCAAATGAGCTCATCCTAGCAACCAAGTAACAAAACATATATCTCTGCACCAGAATATCATAGACACTTCCGGTTTCGTTCATTGGACTCAAGGTAGCAAGGAGCCTTTTGAGTATCACTGTGGTAACTGCCTAGCAACCAGATGGGGTTAGCCTAGCAACTAAGTAACAAATCACATATCTCTGCACCAGAACATCGTAGAGACTTACGGTTTCGTTCATTTGACTCAGGGTAGCAAGGAGCCTTTTGGGTATCACGCTGGTAGCTGCATAGCAACCAGATTGGGTTACCCTAGCAACCAAGTAACAAATCACATATCTCTGCACCAGAACATCATAGAGACTTCTGGTTTTTTCATTTGACTCAGGGTAGCAAGGAGCCTTTTGAGTATAACCTTGGTAACTGCTTAGCAACCATATGGGGTTACCCTAGCAACCAAGTAACAAATCACATATCTCTGCACTAGAACATTGGAGAGATTTCCTGGTTGGGTAATTTACTATGGCTAGCATGGAGCCTTTTGGGTATCACCTTGGTAACTGCCTAGCAACCAAATGAACTCACCCTAGCAACCAAGTAGAAAAACTCTGTCTGTCTGTCTGTCTGTCTGTCTGTCTCTCTGTCTGTCTGTCTATAAACTTACAGACTAGGCTTTTTCAAGCCAACCTAAAGTTTGTCCACAAACTTTTCAATCTAGTTATGTTTACTGGACAATAAAGTTCAAAGGAAAGTTCTTAAAAGATTCCAATGATAACCAGAAATGTTTTTTACACTCTGATGTCATTGGATAACCTTTTTAAATTCCACAAATAACTTTATTTGCTAGTTCTTTAGAAAAGCATCGATCTACTGATCCAAAACACTGATCTGAAGAACGCATCTTTTTTATATACATTACCGATCAAAAGTTTTGAAACACTTACTCATTCTTTATTATAATTTATCTTTCACATTTTAGAATAATAGTAAAGTCATCAAAACTATGGAATAACATAAATGGAACTATGGGAATTATGTTGTGACTAAACAAAATCCAAAATAAATCGAAACTGTGTTATATTTTAGCATCTTCAAAGTAGTCACCCTTTGCCTAGAATTTGCAGACATGTACTCTTGACATTTTCTCAATCAACTTCTTGAGGTATCACCCTGGGATGCTTTTTAAACAGTATTGAAGGAGTTCCCATCTATGTTGGGCACTTATTGGCTGCTTTTCTTTATTATTTGGTCCAAGTCATCAATTTAAAAAACAATTTTAATTTTATAATGAAATAAATTAATATGGTGGCACAATTATATTTTTGTCTACAAAACTAATTTCAAACATTTAAGCATACGCCTTCAGATCAAAAGATTTTTAAGATCATGAGAAACATTTCAGTCAAGTGTTTCAAAACTTTTGACTGGTAGTGTATATATATCTGAAGAACCATATAATCAACCAAACATCTGGTTTGGAGCAGAAGTGAATTATTGAGTCCCGCAGATGATGTTTGTGTCTCTGTTTTTGTGTGTGTGAATCGGTGAATCTATTCTTTAGTCTTTATCAAGATTAACCTAACCAGTGGGCGAATCTCACCAAAACATGTTCAGGTCACATTTCTCCCCAAAATCAGTTGAAAAAAGGAATTGTATTTTGCACACAGGAAATTAAGCTTATCATTTAGGACATTTAAGCACATTTTCCCCATAATTCTCATCACAGTAATGTCTAAACATTTTCATTTTGAGTTTATTATATATTTATTATTTTCAATGGTGATTCTCATCACACTTTTTTTTATTTAAATCAGTATAAATTAAGCAGTACAATAGTTAAATAACTACCATAATGTTTTAAATACTTAACTTTTTATTATAAAGTATACATTTATATTCTTAATACAAATTTCAGTATTATATCATAGTTTTTTCACATTTCAGTAATGAGAATAATTTGTATTTATTTTATTTTTAATGCAATTTAATTTTAAATTATTTTAATATAAAGTAATTTAATTTAATTTAATGTAATTTAACTTAATTTAATTTATAAAATCACCATACAAAATCCAGGTCACATTTCAACCCAGAAAAAATAAATAATATATATATATATATATATATATATATATATATATATATATATATATATATATATATTGAAATAAAATAATTAGATTTTTAGGTCCATTAAGAGTTTTTGCATTGACATTATTTTGATGAAAATACTCAATTATACTAAAGTGTCTATACATTAAGTTTGACTTATCTATTTTTTTTTTTAATAGTGGTTGTCATTAATGTAATATATTAGGGCTGGGTAAAAATATTGCTTTTCCAATGCATCACGACAGAGACTATTTAGCCCGAGATGGAGCACCTGCATTGAAATGTCAATTTGAAAACGTGTATTCGCATTAACTGGACCAGCCTGAAAAATAGCGTTTTTTTTTAGCTAGATCTGAGGTAAAGGAGCCCAATGTACTGTATAATACCATTGTTATCAGATTTTACTGCTGATTTGAAATATGTTATTTGATCGTAATCTTGCAGCTGTTTTGGAGATTTTTGTTTAAGTTCTAATTAAATATTATTTTGACTGTTCAGCCGGTTCCCGCCGCCTCCTTTCCCAACCGTAACCGTGTTAAAGAGCAGTACTTTCATGCCGCTTGTATCCCTAGAAAATAGTTTCCCAGGAGCGTTCGAAAGACGACAAGTGGACTGACTTTCCTCGAAAGGGACTTTGATCACGTTCTTCATTTGGACAATGTCGATATCGGTCTTAAATACCAAGATTGAACTTTTACTCTATGCGCAACCCTCTACGGTGCAATGAATTACTTGCATTATATCTGGTAAATGTTCAGATTTCAGTAAATAAAAATAGAAAAATGTCATTTTAATCACACATAGCATGGATGCCGTAAAGAAGCCATGTGCGACTCCACTCTCGTTAACATGCGCTCAATCAAAACACTTCGTTGAGATGCCCGCTGAACTGACGCTATTCTTAAAGAGACAGTACCATTTTAGCACTTTTTACAATGTAAATAGTACAAATAATGCATGCAAACAATAAACATGTAAATATATACTCTCTCTCTCTCGCTCTATATATATATCTATATCTATATCTGTCTATCTATATCTATATATATATATATATATAGTTGTGCTCAAAAGTTTGCATACCCTGGCAGAAATTGTGAAATTTTGGTATTGATTTTGAAAATATGACTGATCATGCAAAAAAAACCTGTCTTTTATTTAAGGATAGTGATCATATGAAGCCATTTATTATCACATAGTTGTTTGGCTCCTTTTTAAATCATAATGATAACAGAAATCACCCAAAAGGCCCTGATCAAAAGTTTACATACCCTTGAATGTTTGGCCTTGTTACAGACACACAAGGTGACACACACAGGTTTAAATGGAAATTAAAGGTTAATTTCCCACACCTGTGGCTTTTTAAATTGCAATTAGTGTCTGTGTGTAAATAGTCAATGAGTTTGTTAGCTCTCACGTGGATGCACTGAGCAGGCTAGATACTGAGCCATGGGGAGCAGAAAAGAACTGTCAAAAGACCTGCGTAACAAGGTAATGGAACTTTATAAAGATCGAAAAGGATATAAAAAGATATCCAAAGCCTTGAAAATGCCAGTCAGTACTGTTCAATCACTTATTAAGAAGTGGAAAATTCAGGGATCTCTTGATACCAAGCCAAGGTCAGGTAGACCAAGAAAGGTTTCAGCCACAACTGCCAGAAGAATTGTTCAGGATACAAAGAGAAACCCACAGGTAACCTCAGGAGAAATACAGGCTGCTCTGGAAAAAGACGGTGTGGTTGTTTCAAGGAGCACAATACGACGATACTTGAACAAAAATGAGCTGCATGGTCGAGTTGCCAGAAAGAAGCCTTTACTGCGCCAATGCCACAAAAAAGCCTGGTTACAATATGCCCGACAACACTTTGACACACCTCACAGCTTCTGGCACACTGTCATTTGGAGTGACAAGACCAAAATAGAGCTTTATGGTCACAACCATAAGCGCTATGTTTGGAGAGGGGTCAACAAGGCCTATAGTGAAAAGAATACCATCCCCACTGTGAAGCATGGTGGTGACTCACTGATGTTTTGGGGGGGTGTGAGCTCTAAAGGCACGGGGAATCTTGTGAAAATTGATGGCAAGATGAATGCAGCATGTTATCAGAAAATACTGGCAGACAATTTGCATTCTTCTGCACGAAAGCTGCGCATGGGACGCTCTTGGACTTTCCAGCACGACAATGACCCTAAGCACAAGGCCAAGTGGACCCTCCAGTGGTTACAGCAGAAAAAGGTGAAGGTTCTGGAGTGGCCATCACAGTCTCCTGACCTTAATATCATCGAGCCACTCTGGGGAGATCTCAAATCTATATATATATATATATATATATATATATATATATGATCATCCATCATGCCCAATGAGTGTTAGACCTAAGTTTAACAAGTGTTATTATACCAAGAAAAGACAATGGAAAACATCGTCCGATGACATTAAGACGTTCACTCTTTATCTCTTACTTGTGAAGACAATACAGCACACAACATAAGATTAAACAGAAATAATAATGCATAGCAAGAACAAAAAACAATATAAAAAGAAAAGTAATAAGTAAACATTTATATATACAATAAATATAAAGAAATTCATACAGTAAAAAATTATGATAAAATAAAATGTGTAAAAATTAATATTTTTGCGAAGTACCTAGTTAGAAGGTCCCCAGTATAATTAATTTAATATGTAAGCAAAATGGACATTATAACTAAAATATTCCCATATCGAATTGGAATCAGAATGGAATGGAATCGGAAAATTGTTATCTTTTTTTTTTACCATATGTAAATGTACTGTAATGCAGTTTTTTTCAGTATATATTAAAGGCAGTTCAGCAAATACTACCATGATATTTAAATACTTTATAATATAAAGTATATATTTATATTAATCTAAAATATTTCAGGAATACATTTTTAAATGTTTTTTTTTTTGTCATGAATAAAAGGTCACATTGCAAAAATACATTTTTGGTCCAAGGAATAGCCCTCATCTTCTTTAAGCTAATTTTAAATGCAAAATGTTCTTTTATTTAGTTTTTTTTTTTAAACACAATATAATATCTTATTTCTCTCTTTTGATTTTGGCGTGAAAAATGACATGCACAGTTTCTTGACAGGATAGGTGAGAATCATCCCCTAATCAAAACGGGCTTATATGAGATCAATATTCATTATAGCGATTGCACGAGATGTGATTTACCACCATGATTCTCCTGAGGTGTGTGTGTGTGTGTGTGTGTGTGTGTGTGTGTGTGTGGATCATTCAGCGATTGTTCAGTGTTATCTGTATCTCGCGGCTGGTTTACACTGACATATGGGAACTATTAGTATAAGTGACGTCATAACCGGGAGTGTAACCGGGCATTTATAGTGATAGAAGAATGTGTTTGGAGTCATGTGATCATTTTAACAGCTCTGTTCTGCTGATGTATGGTTGTTATACAGCGGATCTGGTTACTGCAGTAAAGCCATAAGGAATCATTAGAGATGACATTATGAGGACATGCTTCAGCTGTTTCTTTCTTTCAGGTTTCTTTCTAGATCTTTACTTTGGAAAGACAATTATAGTTGTTTTTAACAGCTTTTGTATGCAATAGATGTTTATGTGATAGATAAATATTGTTTTTATTTCTATAATATCCTGGCAAACACTTACCTGAGCTCTCCATTTCAATACACTAAACAAATGATGTACATTTTGAGTCTGTAAAAGAAAGCAATTGAGTTTTTGAGAGATGCATTAGGATGTTTTGTTGTAGTTTTGTTCATTAGGCTGCATCTGTTGGGTTTTATTGTGCAATTAAAGTTGCTTTGTTGGAAAGCGTGTTTGCTGTTTTATGTCCGACTGTTTTTCAGGGTAATTAGTTTCTTCAGGAATGTGGAAGGAATAAGTGACACGTTTAAAAAATAGATGCACAATGTTACGTTTTTCTGATCCATTCATAAATTACGAATTTTCTGAGAGTACACTGCAAAACACCCTCTGTTAATCAGTATGTTTGTCTTATTTCTCAGTAAAAAATATCATGGGCTGGCCGATATATCGAATATTAACGATATAATCAAGGTAATTTTGCTGACGAAAACTGACCAATATTGTGATGATTTTAATGTGGTTTCAATGTGGCATCAGAAGACTAATTTCACGATCCTTCAGGGCTGCATAATTAATCAAAATAACATCAAAATGGCAAGGTGGTCATATGTGATTATTAATCCACAAAAGGATGTGATTTAAAGACAGATAAACATGGTCTGTGTGTGATTCAGAACATACTAGTGACATGCTGACCTGTGTGCACACGCATGGCGGCGCTCTCAGATCAGTTCACGTGCATTGTGAAATCAAAGTAATGCAGGTTCAAGCATTCGCATAGTTCCAAACATTAGTAACAGATAAAAGTTATTATACAAATCTACAAACACGGCACAGAATAACAGAAAAGGAGATTACTAAGACTGCCCCCTAATAGTCGACCAGATGTTAGTCGATGAGAAGAGTCTTGGTCGACCAAGTTTTGATTGATCGGTTGGTCAATCCACAGGAAACCGCTGGTTGGACACTAGGTGGTACTATGGGGTAATTTTCGTTAAGCAGGTGTAACAGGAGCCAGCTGATAGATAGATAGCTGTGCAATGTGTATAAACCTCACTCTCCTGACCTTAAGAGGTGCACTAGTGACTGACGCTAGAGGATGTAGCCTTTAGCCTCCTTGTTAGCGCACCCGCCTCCCATGCCGGAGATGCTGGTTCGAGTCCCGTATGAAGCGGGTACAACAGGAGCGTCACACAGGGTTAGGGTTAAGCCTACACAGTAAAGCAAGACACCTTGATTTCAAACTTTGAACTTTATTTTTTATTTATTTTAACTAAAAATTCAAATGAAACTGGGAAAAATGAAGTGCAATTAAAATGTGTGTTTTACAACAGTTATCAAGGGCAACATCTCTTTGGCTAAGAACCAAACTTCATCTGTGCATTCTTTCCATCATGGGCTACCGGTCCGTGTGTGTATGTGTGTATGTGTGTGTGTGTGTGTGTGTGTGTGTGTGTGTGTATATATATATATATATATATATATATATATATATATATATATATATATATATATATATATATATATATCGCAATATCCAATTACATCGGCAACCCCCGGGGCTGAGGGATCGGTGAATATTCTTGCTTTAGTGATTTTTGCATTGAAAATTTAATTAATTAATAAAAAAAAAAAAATTCAATCAAATACATTTCTAAATTCAAATTGCACTCCAAACGAAATGAAAAAGCAATTAAAATAGCTAAGTGATATGTGTGTATATATATATAAATATGTATGTATATGTAAATATAAATATATATATATATATATATATATATATATATATAAAACATAAAGCGCATATCAATGAAAATGATTGGATTTCATTCTCCCTTGTGTTTATTTAATGAAAAACTAATTATTAGATTTTTATTTCATGTCTTTAAAATATTGAATCTACTTGGCTACAATGGCTGTTTGGATGAAATGATGGTAACTCTGAGTCATTTTAGATCAAATACATAATTATCGAGATATATATTGAATATCGTCAATAGGCTGAAAAATATAGAGATATCATTTTTTAAGATATATCGCCCAGCCCTACTGGCAAAAGAAATACATAAAAGATGATTAAAGACAACATATTACATGCCATGGATCAATATTTACTGAGTAATCCATTATTTTGACAAGGGGGTCAAAATTACAATTTCCGCCTGTGATTTTGGAGCAAAACTACAGGTCAAAAAATAACCCTTATCAAGGTGTCAGCATCATTATTTTATTTGTACACAGAGATAAGTAGATCTATTACTAAAATCAGTCGACTTCAGCACACCTTGTTGCATTATACGCCAATGGTGTGAGTCCAAAAATGGGGAAAGAGCACTTTTTTGTGTTGCTTTTCCAATGTTGGAGTGCCTATAACTCCAGAAGTTTTAAAGATATCTTAATATCCTTGTAGATTCTGGTTCAAAACAAAGGTTTATTTTTGTATCTTTATTTGTAAGCCCCTATATGGTCAAATCCCAGAGATATTAGGCTCTCAATGTGGCTCCATTTATACATTTCCAATGGTCAAAAAGCAAAGGTTGGGCACATGGTATGAAGCTAGTTTTTTTAGTGCCCAACAAAACAAAGGTCTGAAGTACAAATTAATGTCAGAATGTCAACATTTGAGAAGAACTAGCTTCCCACATTTGGTTTTCGACCTTAAAATTGAATTTAAGCATACATTGAGCCACTTTGAGAGCCCCATATCTCTGGGATTGAACCATATCGGGCCTTAAATTAAGATACCAAAAGAAAGTTTGTTCTGAACCAGAATCTAAAAAGATATTAAGATATTTCTTGAGTTACAGGCATGCCAGCTTTTGAAAAAAACAAAAAACAAAACAAAAAACACAAAGTGCTTTTTCCCATTTTTTTTAACTGTCATCATTGGCATATAATGGCTTTCTAAGGTTAATTTTTAGACCTGTAGTTTTGCTCCAAAATCAAAGTCGAAAATTGTCATTTTGACCCCCTATACAAAACAATGGATTCCTCAATAAATATTGATCCATGGCATTTCATATTTTGGCTTTAATCATCATTTATGTTTGTCTATATTCAGAAAAAGTATTAACAAAATCAAAAATTTCAGCCGAAATTGAAATTTGGTTGATTTTACATGGAATAACCCGCATATATTTTCAATACATTCTCTGAAAACAGGTCTTAATATCTTAGTTTTTCAGGTAAATGTATTTTGTTTTAATCCTCCTATGGTATTGAAAAAGGGCACCTCACATTGGTATTCATGGTCATTTTTGACCGGAAGGTTCAGATGTGTAACACTTTTTTTGATGATGATAATGAGACCATTTCTTCTTCCCTGAAGTAAGAACAATGAAATTATGCATTTTCTTTTGGAATTTTATGCTATTTTGATCTTATTTACATGCACATTTCTACATTTTACCATTAATGTACATATACAAATAAGCACATTTTTAAGAACCTACACTTGTATAAGTTGAAACGTGAAGAAAATATGAGAATGTGACATAAATTGGAGGCAGATTGCTGATCATCTGGTGAATAAAATATAAATAACATGAGTTGAAAACCATATCATGCCAGTAACAGCCAGTAGATGACTGTAGACACATACTGTGTAGTCTGATGACTTGTTGAAACCTAATTTTATATTTTATCACAAGATGTGCATTTTGATATATATTTAGACATTATCAAACTATTATTTATCAAAGATTAGCATTTTAAATTGATTTGAAGTGTCAGTTTTTGCAGTTAATGTCAATATGCTTGCAATCAAACCTGACCATGGTGTTACAAAGAGAAAACACAGAATAAGACTTTTTCTACCAATAATTTAATTCAAACATAAATATTTAAAGGTGCAGTATGTAAGATTCAGAATCCCTTGTTATTAATGACACCTGTGGCCATTAAGTGAACTGCAGCAGCTACCTGTTGCTCGTGCTCGTGCTGTGCGCACACTCCATAGGGACGCGAGCGAGCGAGCATCGACCAAAACAATGACGTAACGAAGAGGCTGAACGTGATTCACCGGCATCATGCTGAGACGTGAGGTAGCATAATTAAAATTACACAGTTATGATTGTTTTACTACAAACTCTGAGACTAAACTAAAACTTCTCAGCTAACATAGCATACTGATAGACACATACAGCTACTTACTACCGAACTATACCAAACAGTTTACTATTGCACTGTTATGTTGCACTATTGTATGTTTTGTATGTCATATGTTGTACTACGATCAAGAAACTAGTGTATTTGCTTAAATTTATCCTGTATACCTGCCTTTTAGTATAAGGAAAAGATCGTTGAAATTATTTGAAAGTTATGAAGCAAGGTAGCTTGCAATTCGTCAGCGTTAGCAGGCAAGATCAAGTTAGCTAAAATGACACAGATCAATCCTTATGGCACTATATTTCACATGCTTTGCAGTTATGTAAGCTTACCTGTCCAATAAGAAGAACACCAATTCAGGGTCAGTTTTGATCCCCAAAACTGAGCAAAGGTCCCTCCAGGAATCAAATGTCCTGCCGATGTTCACTCTAGTTTTTTCTCGACCACGATCAAGTTCCCGCTTAGCCAGACGGGATTCAGTAGATAAATGTTTTTTGGCTTACTCTTGAGTTTGTGTAGGAGTCGGTGATTTGCTGGGAACCGGATGTTTGCTGGATTCCATCTCTAAGATAACGTTACCTTGTGTTGCAGTTTGTTGTCACTGTTGAATAGTGGAAGAGAAGCACTGAAGCAAGGCTCTCGGGAGCGTGCATAAACATCACAAATTTGAGATTTTCCCGGCAAAAGCGACCCGCTCTCTTCGCATGCAAATCAGTCTACAGGCTTTAATAGGCAACATAGGAAGTCCGGGAAGGGCTCATTTTTTAAGTTGCGTTACAAGCCGTTCACACATTTGCAAAAAAAAAAGGCCAATATAACATGAAAATTGTTACATACTGCACCTTTAATAACCAAAGTAAATGCATAATAATGTCAAGAAAATTAACCAAGATTAACTGCAAAATTCTGAAAATTCAATTAGAGTATAAAACAAAAAGAATCACTTTCTATAGTAAAAATTTATTTTGCAAACCTGTGTGAGTGTGTGTGTCAGATTGCTGTCATCAGCTGAAAAACAACAGATGACTTGTAATGCCAACAATGACCAAAAGATGCTGTAGAGCTCCACTTATTGGTGCCCTGGGTCTCTGTGTGTCTGTGCGTCTCTGTGTGCGCGTCTCTGTGCGCGTCTGTGCGTCTCTATGCGTCTCTGTGCGCGCGTCTCTGTGCGCGTCTCTGTGTGCGTCTGTGTGCGCCTCTTTGTGCGCCTCTGTTTGCGTCTGTGTGTCTCTGTGCGCGTCTCTGTGCGCGTCTCTCTGTGTGTGTCTCTCTGTGCGCGTCTGTGTGCGTCTCTGTGTGCACGTCTCTGTGCATCTGTGTGCGTCTCTGTGTGCACGTCTCTGTGCATCTGTGTGTGTCTCTGTGCACGTCTCTGTGCATCTGTGTGTGTCTCTCTGTGCGCGTCTCTGTGCGCGTCTCTGTGCGCGTCTCTGTGCGCGTCTCTGTGCGTGTGTCTCTGTGCGTGTGTCTCTGTGCGTGTGTCTCTGTGCGTGTGTCTCTGTGCGTGTGTCTCTGTGCGTGTGTCTCTGTGTGCGCGTCTCTGTGTGCGTCTCTGCGCGTCTCTCTGTTTGTGTCTCTCTGTGCGTCTCTGTGTGTGTGTCTCTGTGTGTGTGTCTCTGTGTGTGTGTCTCTGTGTGCGCGTCTCTGTGTGCGTCTCTGCGCGTCTCTCTGTTTGTGTCTCTCTGTGCGCGTGTCTCTGTGTGCACGTCTCTGTGCATCTGTGTGTGTCTCTTTGTGCGCCTCTGTTTGCGTCTGTGTGTCTCTGTGTGCGTCTCTGTGTTTGTGTGTGTTCTGCATTGTGAGTGTATTATCATCTCACCCCTTCATTTCTGTGTGTGTGTGTGTGTGTGTGTGTTTAGCATTTTGACAAATGCAAAAAAAGGCTCTCTGTCTCACTAGTTCATTTTTGTGTGTGTGTGTTTGTTTTACATTGAGGATGTTTTAGAGTCTCACCCTGTAATTTATATCTGTTTTTTTTTCTGCATTGTGGCCAATTTATTGATTGAATTTGACAGATAAAAATAAGTAAAAATACTCTGTTTTTTTGGTCTTTCCTCGTCATTTTCAATGGTCGGTCAATTTTGACCGTGAATACTAAAGGTGTATGTTCAGATGACAAAAGGAGGAAAAGTCACCAAGTCTTGTTCTGCTCAGATAAAAGAAACCATTTTTATTAAATGAGGAAAATGTATTTCAGTCAAAAATGACAGAATACCATAGGAGGGTTAAGAATGTTTATATATTTTTACTGGAAAACAAGACATGTATTTTTGCTGATGTTTTAAACCTCTCTCTGTCTCTCATTCTCTCTCTCTCTCTCTCTCTCTCTTCTACTATTCTTGGTCTTCTATCTGTCACTCCTTTGTCCACTTAGACACCTAATTTCATAATGTGCATTATCTGCTGTGCGCTGCGTACTGCCCCGAGCGCTAATGTCCCCATCACACTAATGCATGTTGGCCATTTGTCAAAGTCACATTTAGTGGAGTGCACTGCAAATAATTTTCAGATTGGTCAATTCTTGTCGGTCCAGTCTCCAATATATAGATTACGGCTTGTCCAGGATTGAAATGTGTTCAGTCTTTGTAAGATTGTTTTTTTTATATATATATACAAAAAATCTAAATATCGACTACTCAGTAAACCTTAGAGATAACTTGGAAGCAATGTCAAACAATACAGTGTAATGTGGCATGTTTTGGTTGCTTTCACTACTTGATTATTGAAATACAAGCTTATTTTATTGTTTGTCTGTGCTGTAGTTGTAATGATATTTGCTAGTTATAGCTGATATTGGACATTTATATACTGATGGTTTATGATGCATCGACAAGGCTGTTTGTAGATTTTGAAATTGACACAGTTTATTGGCCAATAAGCTGGAAGTGTAGTTGGCCCATGCTGATAAAAATATTTATTTATCTGGTACCTTTTCCAATGAAAATAAATCCCGTAATTTTCAGGCACCATTTTCTGAAAACGATGAAATAATCATAAAGTAACGTAGTCCTAAATAGATTTAACAATAAAAGATATGTTTAGAATTTAGCGAAACCATCATCTATCAAAATATGTCTGTTATTTATAGTCATTCAGCAAAACATGGTTGACCTTTCTCCCTGATGGATGACCTCTGCATACAGGAACGCTGACAGAGATCTCTCCAAAATGCTTAGCGAAACAAGATCATCCAATCTCATGAGCTCTGCCCCATGTGTCACTCTTGATTCATGACTGTTACACGCCATTTAAACTCATCTCATGATTGGCTTCGTTAAGACTAAGAGCATCAAGCGGAAACCTTGCATCTCTGATGGATGCGACAGCAGGAGACCCGCTCCTTTTCCGAGGATTTTGGTGTCCACTGCAATATTCTTAACATGTAGTTTTGTTTTGTTTTCCAGTACAAGTAGCTGAACATCTTAAAACAAAGATAAATTCACCTGAGAAGGCAAGTTGCATAAGAAGTTTGTGCTTGCAACAAGTATCTACGAATAGAACGAGACAAAATACACTTATATTCAAGCTACATTATCTGAAATAAAGTCTTAATTTCTTCCCAGGTAGATTTTATCTTGCTTTAATAATGTTTAGATATTTTTACTAGAAAACTAAACAGAGATACTGAATCAAAGATACTGAATCAGCGTTTAGAATGAATGGAAAGTATGTTTTTTCCTTAAGTGACCATAAGACCATGTTCAAGCCAAACACGACCTGTTTAACCCTCGTGCTGTGTTCGTTTTGTGCTAACACATTTTGTGTTCCCGGTCAAAAATGACCGACCCACAAAGGTTGTTTATAAATCTCCCATATTGCATATATTATCACGAGATATTGCTTTAGATCTTTTTATTAACTTATTTAGTTATTATGACAGGTTTTGTATTTTATAAAAAATATATTTTTATTGATAGAAGGATTCATTGAACTGAGCTCATTTCGGGCTAGTGGGGGCACTCCCTGCATAAAACATAATAATATAATTATTACATAATAATTTAATAACCACTTGCTTGATCTCATTAAAATAGGTGTCATTTTAAAGCTTAGAATCTGGACTTTACAATGCAATCCTGATCCTACCAATTCTTAAATAATGCATTTCATTCTCATCAGATGCAAATTTGTTATCACAACAATAATATTCAGAGTTGGTAAAAACATAAAGATGAAGAAGATGAGATGTCCATGTGTTATATATCGTTGGAAAGGTCTCAGTTTGTAGAATGAAATTAGCAAATTTGTTTCACTCAGAGGCCAAAGTGCAGTGAGTTTTCGTGTATGAAATTCCCGCAGACACACATTAATATAATAAACAGGAGTGTCTCTTTGTCACGTTTTTCCTTATTACTTCCTGAAACATACATATAACATAAGCAATAACATAAACAATGACATAATGTAACTTACAGCAGACTATCCCGATTCAAATGAGCCCAAATACAACATAATATGATGAGGAGATCTTGAAATATTCCTCAAAGAGTCGATGCACAAAAGGGTGCTCCACACACAGTGTGTGTGTGTGTGTGTGTGTGTGCACATATCCGAGGTATTTGCGTGTGCAAACACACATCCACATATGTGCTCATCTAAAGGATTATGATGCTTCTGAACACTTAATATTTCTATATTTTGTAGTCTAATCCATTCATTTCTAATGGCCGGTCATTTTTGACCGGGAACACAAGAAATGTAACAAAGTGAAATAAAACCAATTTTTTTTTTTTTTATAATAAAGAAAATGGTCCAAATATTTTTTTCTGTTTTCAGATACCATATGTGAACACAGTTAATTAATTGTATTCCAATTCGATTCCAGATAAAAGTTGTAATGTAGTATTTATAATTAATTATAAAGAAGCATTTTAACTAGTAGACAACACTGTATACAAACTTTTCCCCAAATAAAAAAAATGAAAAAATAATCAGTAACTAGATTTTACACACACACACTGTAGATAAATATATCACACTGTATTGTGCCACTTTCGGTTATGCTGCCATTACTAGCATCCACAACTGACTAGAGTGAAGCATAATGAACTTAAACATTTTTTGGAGCAAATAGTGGTTTGATAGCATGTTCATTTGTCTCTTTCGAACAGGTTGTTTACTGCAGGTTCATGGTTTTCTCCTCACCTTCACTCGTCTGTCCTTCAGCGCTCTCTAAACAAGCTGAAGATGTGCTGCGACATCACTTTCTTTCACACCACCCTGTTAAAAGGCCAGACGTGTGTGTATGTGTGTGTGTGTATTCTGTCCTTTAGAGAATGGACAAAAAAGATGTATGCCCACCATGGGAATGGTTTGAAATGATGAATGTGAATCCTGTTTCCTCTCTTGCCCTTGGGAACACAACACACACACAGATATTTACCGTTTTTAATTGCCTTAACAGAACGCCACAGAGTCACAGCGTCTTCCTGTAAACTGAAAACATGCTTTGGGATGTTGTATGTTGTGCTCTCATGTCCTATTTAAAAGTGTGGTTTACTTTAAGGAATAGTTTACAAAAAAAAATAAAAAAATAAATGTCATCATTTACTCACCCTAATGTCATTCCAAACCTGTATGACTTTCTTTCTTCTGTGGAACACAAAAGGAGATATTTTGCAGAATGTTCACACTGCTCTTATGGCTGTCAAGCTCCCAAAAGGACATAAAATCATCATGAAGTATCATAAAAGTCAAAATTTTGCTTTCATTTGTTTGGAACGGTGCAGCTTGGACATTCTGCAGCATATCTTCGCTTTTGCACAGACCTATCTGAATGGACCGAGGAGGAAGTTTTGAGTTGTAAAAGTTACTGTAGAGTAGGGATGGGACGAATTGGTTATCTCACGATTTGGTTTGATATATGATATGAGGTTCACGATTCTATATAATCTTGATTCCATTTAATTACACTTAAATGACAAAGAATTTTGAGCAAAATGCACAATATATATTCTCATCAAAATAAAGTTCTTTAAAGGGATAGTTCACCCAAAAATTAAAATTCTCTCATCATTTACTCACCCTTATGTTATCCCAGATGTGTATGACTTTCTTTCTACTGCAGAATACAAATGAAGATTTTTAGAAGAATATTTCAGCTCTTTAGGTCTATACAATGCAAGTGAATGGGTGCCAACATTTTAAAGCTCCAGAAATCTCATAGGTCCACATAAAAGGATACGTAAAGTATATGGTATATGACTCCAGTGGTTAAATCAGTGTCTTCATAAGTGTGATGATAGGTGTGGGTGAGAAACAGATCAATATTTTTCTCCTCCCTGCTCAGTCAATATAACTTTCACATTCTTCATGCATACGCCACCTACTGGGCAGGGAGAAGAAATGTTGATCTGTTTATCACCCACACCTTTCATATCACTTCTGAAGACATGGATTAAACCACTGGAGTCTTATGGATTACTTTTATGCTGCATTTATGTGCTTTTTGGAGCTTCAAAGTTCTGGTCACCATTCACTTGCATTGTATGAACCTACAGAGCTGAAATATTCTTCTAAAAATCTTCATTTGTGTTCTGCAGAAGAAAGAAAGTCATACATCTGGGATGGCATGAGGGTGAGTAAATGATGAGAGAATTTTCATTTTTGGGTGAACTGTCTCTTTAATACACAATATAAATGCTCAAAGTTTAAATAATAAGAGTTTCTCTATAAGAAAAGATCACAAACAAATAAGCTTTTAAAAATAATGGGCTTCATTCAGGCTGATCAGGTGCAGAACAAGCAATAGAACTGAAGAAAACCTGTCCTGAAAAAAGTGTATATTTACATTTTAATAATTTGTTTCTTATCGTTATTATAATCAAAACTTAACTTTGTAAAAATACAAAAAAATTATATTAATGAATATTATATCATGAAATGGTATATATAATAATGATATGAGCCATCTCTGTTTGAAATAATGTGCACAATTTACAAGTAATAACATTGAGTTTACATTCATTTGTATCAGAAACACTAAAAAGGTTACTGTCACTTTAAGAGTTCAACGAGCGGCACACAGTGTTCCGGTTCAATGAACATCAATGAGAATCTCTCGGTTTCTTTAGCGCATCCATGCTGTGTGAGATTAAAATTAATATTTCTGTAAAGAACAGAAAGATTATTAAGACAGAGTCGCCTCATCTTTGATGGACACACATTACACGGAGGAAACGATCTGTTTTAAGCTCAAGCACTTTTCATCAACACAAGGTGATTTTCCAGGTATTCCAGTCCTTACATTTCTAAAAGCTAAATTCAAGCACTTTAAGGACCTCGTGTGATCCCTGTAAACACTGTAGAAAAAGTGCAGTAGTGGTTAAATCAAGCGATAGAGAGATTATGATGTTTGACGGGTCATTTCATTTATGATCACATGGACAGAAACCAATGTTGCAGATTTCGAAATATCGAGTTATGCCACGATATGGTTCGTCATTTTTTTGGTTCACGGTATATCAAAATTCAATATATCGTCCCGTCCCTACAGTAGGGGGATTCCGTGTCAACAAGAGGTCCCCGGCTCAAACATTTGTTTACTTTTAATTTTTAGTCTGTTATGAAATGTTGCCTTGTGAAAGCGAACCGAACCAATTTAGCTCAATAAATCAAACGAGCTACAAGTCTGAAAATGTCCTGAACATGTGCACCTTATAGGACGTTGTGTAGTAGTGAAAGGCCGCACACAGTGATGTGTAAGAACACAAATATGAGTTTGCATGTATTGTTGTTATAACTATACTTGAGCATGCATTTCAGTCGCTAACTCAAAGGTTTGGAAATACCATGATATTACCATGTATTTGTATATGGTACAACCACTGGATACCATCACTGTACTATGTATATTTTTAGGGGATTTTTAATTTCTTTATTTGTATTATCAGTGAATAACAGAATTTTGGGTCTTTTATTTTTCAGACAGAGCTATCCTATGACCACTTTTATAATTCTTTTAATCCGCGGTCCCACTAGAATTTGAGCAAGCAAAATCATTTTGGACATCGCAACGCACAGGATATGATGTCACACTCTGATAAATAATTTAAAACAAATAACAAATAATATTATATTCTAAATGTTTGAATGTACAGTCTACTCACCTTTCTGCAACCATAAAAAGACACCGTTTTGAAATATGTATTCTTGGTATTGATCCAAACGGGTCAGCGTGTGACGTTTTGATCTGTTGGTCGCACGACTTCTCATCAAACTTGAACTTTTGTCTGCTGCCGAATGTGAAACTTCTTCGCATGGTCTTGCGTCTTGCGTTTCAACAACATAAGGGTGAGTAAATGATGACAGAACTTTCATTTTTGGGTGAACTGTCCCTTTAAATGTGTAAAATCCACCTATTGAATGCACTAGATGGAGCTGTTGAACTATCTGAACATCTACAGTATCAAACACTGAAGCATGTAACATCAATATTTTTTTCATCTTAACTGATATATCAGCATCCTACCTCTCTCTACATGACTAAAGCTGTAGTTCAGAATGCGCTTGTGTAATTTATCTGTAATCAGACTGTGAGATTGAGTCAGTGTTTTTTTGAGTCTCTGCCAATGAGAGGAAAATAAAGGATTGGACGCTGACTGTTAAAGGAATTGTTCACCCCAAAATAAATATTGTCATCATTCACTCACCCTCATGTTGTTCCAAATCAGCAAGACTTGCATTCTTCTGTGGAACACCAATGTAGACGTTTAGCAGAATGTCCATGCTGCTCTTTTCCATGCAGTCCTCTGAAGTAACAAACTGAAATTTAAGTTGTTATTCAGTGAAAATGGTCCCTTCTGTTGCTCCTCATAAATATGGCACGTGAAGACGGGCACCAGGTTTGACTTCGGCCATACCAAACATCATGTGATCAATCTGTATGTGCCAGGTTTGAAAATGAGGGGTTGATTTTGAATATGGGAAGATTTTCGGCTGACTAGTTGACTTATGCTGCCTTCAAGTGCACATGGGAAGCTTCTACATAATGTCAGAGTTGGGCGTTCGCTATTACAACATGTCACACTTTCAAGTCGGAAGAAAATATGTAAGAACACTGAACAATGCAAAGCTAATGTTTTGTTTAAACCAGTGGATAAGCATACGTTAATAGACCTGATTGATGAATGCATTGTGTCTACAAATTAGTAATTAATTTGCATAAAATAAACCGAGATGGGTGAGTAATAAGCTTTACATTAAGCTCTGTCATATAAGGGTCATTGATAAAAATAATAAATAAGGTTGTCCAAAGTGATAAAAAATTAGAAATATTTTAAAAATCTAGTTTAAAACACACGTGTCAAGTTCATAGGCATGTAATCTTTGAGTTCATGTTGTTTTTACAATAATAATAAAAAACATTAGCATTCTCTGCAAAAAAATAAATAAAAAAATGATTTAATGTCTTTAAAAATGTCATGTGGTGCAACCATCAAGTTAAAGGTATTAAAATAGTTTCCTTGCATCTAGAATACACGAGTGTGTACGGAACTTTTTCAAACATATTTTTCAAGGTGGAAAAATATTTTTTACAAAAATCATACATTTTCTCATGGTTATTCCAAATGACCTGAAATTGTTTTACCTTTGCGTAAAAATGTCATGATTTGTTTTTAAAACTTCACACACAGTCTTGAGGGTCTAAAGAGATGATCTCTGTTTTATGATTTTTGTCACATGACAACAAAACTGTTACCTACATGTTGGTGACACCATATGACTTTGATTTGGTGGACAAAAGTTTTTCAAATATTAATCATACTTTAAAATAAATTGTTTCACTGCTTATTTATTTATTTATTTATTCAGATTTTCTCCCCAATTCCCAATGTGCTCTAAGTCCTCGTGGTGGCGTAGTGACTCTCCTCAATCCGGGTGGTGGAGGACGAATCTCAGTTGCCTCCGCATCTGAGACCGTCAATCCGCTCATCTTATCACGTGGCTTGTTGAGCGCGTTACCGCGGAGAATAGCGTGAAGCCTCCACACGTGCTACGTCTCCACGGTAACACGCTCAACAAGCCACGTGATAAGATGAGCGGATTGACGGTCTCAGATGCGGAGGCAACTGCACAACTCACCACGCACCCCACCTAGAGCGAGAACCACATTATAGCAACCACGAGAAGGTTACTCCATGTGACTCTACCCTCCCTAGCAACCGGGCCAATTTGGTTGCTTGGGAATCCTAGCTGGACTCATTCAACATGCCCTGGATTCAAACTTGCGACTCCAGGTGTGATAGTCAGTGTCAATACTCGCTGAGCTACCCAGGCCCCCGTTTATTTTTTTTATTTTTTTTAAAGAAATAATAATAAAAGATTATTCATTACAACTTATGCCAAGATCTATATTTGCACCAAATGACATTTTTGACTTAAAATCAAAATGTCTTGGAACTCAGAAATTCAAACATGTTTGTCATAGAAGAGGTGTATTCAAGTAATTGATTAGTGTGAATTGCATTTGTAATGTCAGTTGAGAATACTGCCTAGTTGACCTTATGCTGTATGTCCGAGTTGGGCATTCGTTATTACGACATGTCATGTCCAAAACAAAATAAGAAGCCAAACACCTGCATCACTTTTACACGGCCTATATGATTAATGAAAACATTGTATCAGGGGGCCTGGGTAGCCCAGCGAGTATTGACACTGAGGGAGTGCTGAGTGACTCCAGCCAGGTCTCCTAAGCAACCAAATTGGCCTGGTTGCTAGGGAGGGTAGAGTCACATGGGGTAACCTCCTCGTAGTCGCTATAATGTGGTTCTCGCTCTCGGTGTGGCGCGTGGTGAGTTGTGTGTGGATGCCGCGGAGAATAGCGTGAAGCCTCCACATGTGCTATGTCTCCACGGTAACAAGCTCAACAAGCCACGTGATAAGATGCGCAGATTGACGGTCTCAGACGCGGAGGCAACTGAGATTCGTCCTCCACCACCCGGATTGAGGCGAGTCACTACGCCACCACGAGGACTTACAGCGCATTGGGAATTGGGCATTCCAAATTGGGGAGAAAAGGGGAGAACATTCATTCACTGGGAGAGTTCAACAGGAGTTTGTAATAAACTTATTTCCAAGGATGAAGCACCACGCACAAAGAATGATGCATTCATTACATTCAACGATTGGCATCAGGTTAGATACTTCACACATGTAACTTGTTCTCGTGAAAATGTCCTGATACCCCACAATAGAGCTGCTGTTGTGGAGTTTATAGAGCAATTTGAATAGTTGAAAAATAAAGAGTAATTCCTTGCATCACCTCATAACAGAAAAATGAAATCTGATTCTGATTATTGTGATGGGTCACACCCAACAATGCTCAGTAGAAGCTTTATATGTGCTTT
Organism: Myxocyprinus asiaticus; assembly: GCF_019703515.2. NCBI lineage: Eukaryota > Metazoa > Chordata > Actinopteri > Cypriniformes > Catostomidae > Myxocyprinus > Myxocyprinus asiaticus. Next base: position 2,185,634 of record NC_059346.1, on the reverse strand, counting down.
TCAGTGACACTGAATGGAAGTCAGAAAGATAAAATGTGAATAAGTAGTATAATATTTCGTATTAGACACATCACTGTGCCATTTAGAAGTGTGTTTGGTGAGTGAAATAGGCTGTCCTTTATTTACATGTAGGGCTTACACAAAGCATACCATAGAGCACAAATTATGATTAAAACTTGCATAATATTAACACGTCATTCACAAATGTTCACACATATCCTGCACCTTGTACTGATGTTTGTGTATTAAATATGTTAGCTCATTTGATCATATCTTCAGTAGTCATTAAGACTGTAGTACTCTCAACTCAGTTTTAACACAGTTTTACCATCTTTAAATCTATTCAGCAAGCCTTTTCTTAGGTTTATCAACAAATTCAGCACAGAAAATTCCAACAAATTCTGTTGCGCACAACAGACATGTTTTTGAGGTAGACCAATGTATCGGTATTACCGATTAATCAGTGCCGATAGTTGCTTTTTTGAAGTATCGGTTATCGGCAAAAATCTATGCTGACAGTTCCCGATAGTTTTTTTTTTATTATTCCTCCTTGTCTGTGCCTGTTATAGGATAGCCATTTTTTTACATTCTTCAAATCGAATTTAAAAACTATCAGCCGATTAATCGGTTATCGGCCTTTTCCACCACCTTAGGTATCGGTATCGGCAAAATCCACTATCGGACGACCTCTCTATTGGTTACAATTAGAGGTTGACCAATATATCAGTATTACCGATTAATCAGTGCCGATAGTTGCTTTTTTTTTTTTTTTAAGTATCGGTTATCTGCAAAAATCAATGCTGACAGTTGCAGATAGTTTTATTTTTTTATTTTTATTATTCCTCATCTGTGCCTGTTATAGGATAGCCATTTTTTTAAAACTATCAGCCGATTAATCGGTTATCTGCCTTTTCCACCACCTTAGTTATCGGTATCGGCAAAATCCACTATCAGTCGACCTCTCTATTGTTTACAATTAGAGGTTGACCAATATATCAGTATTACCGATTAATCAGTGCCGATAGTTGCTTTTTTGAAGTATCGGTTACTGGCAAAAATCAATGCTGATAGTTGCCGATTAGTTGTTTTTTTTATTCCTCCTTGTCTCTGCCTGTTATAGTATAGCCATTTTTTTACATTCTTCAAATTGAATTTAAAAACTATCAGCCGATTAATCGGTTATCGGCCTTTTCCACCACCTTAGGTATCGGTATCGGCAAAATCCACTATCGGTCGACTTCTCTATTGGTTACAATTAGAGGTAGACCGATATATCAGTATTATCGATTAATTGGTGCTGATAGTTGCTTTTTGGAAGTATTGGAAGTACTTCATATCTTGTGAATAATAATAAACCTTATTCCTCATTAAACCTCATCTGGTGAAATATATATACAAACTCTTCATTTGGTGAATATAAAGGCTATAAAAATCTAAATTTGGTAAATATAGAGCATTTTAATGGACCCAAGTCTCTCACTTCAAAATAAGAGTCCCTTGTGTGATTTAGGCCTGTTTACAGTTAAAAGTTCAACTTTATGCACAATCTCATTACTTAATTTTTTGGTTTATTATTGGGATTTTGGTTGAACAATAAACTGAAACTGGGATATTATTGATGTTGGACTCTTGTAGCATCTATGTCTTTGCCTGTTATAGTATAGCAACTTTTTAACATTCTTCAAATCGAATTTAAAAACTATCGGCCGATTAACCTAACCCTAACCCATCGGCAAAATCCACTATCGGTCATCCTCTAGCTACAATGCTCGATTTTGAAAAAAACAAAACAAACAAAAAACACACGCACATTGTGAAAAATTTAAGACATGATTATAGTATACTTAACAGGAATTCTGTAACTGAGACTTTTCACAGTTATTTAATTGCGGCAGCCATAATTATAACCTCGATTATTATATCAATCAGTTGTGCAGCCCTACGAGAAGGTGTTTTAAAGTAAAATTTCACTCAAAAATGTCATCAATTACACGCCATATCTTTCAAAACCTGTATGACTTTCTTCTACGGAACACAAAAGGAGATGTTTAGTAGAATGTTGACGCTGCTCTTTTCCTTTTGAATTGACCTCCTTTTTGGAGTTCAGCATAGAGGTAGACCGATATATCAGTTTTACCGATTAATCGGTGCCAATAGTTGCTTTTTGGAACTATCGGTTATCAGGAAAAATCTGTCGATAGTTGAAGACCGTTTTCTCAGCATTTAGTAATTTCAAAATAAGAGTCCCCAGTGTGTTTCTGGCTGGTTTATACTTAAAAGTCCCGCGTTATGCACCAATCTTCATTTTTTCTGGTTATTATTGGGATTTTGGTTGAACAAGAAAATGCATCTGGGGTTTTATTCATTTTGGACTATTTGTCTTTGCCAGTCATAATAAAGAATAAGAAATTTTTTGACATTCTATAGATCAGTTTTAAAAACTATTGGCCGATTAATCGGTTATCAGCCTTTCCCACCACCTTAGTAATCGTTATCAGCAAAATCCACTATCGGTCGACCTCTAGTTCAGTAGCATCAGTCCTCATTCACTTTCATTGTGTGCAAAAGAGCAGCTTGAACATTCTGCAAAATATCTCCTTTTTTGTTCCACAGAATAAAGAAAGTCATACAGGTTTGGAACAACATAAAAGTGAGCAAATAATGACAGAGTTTTCATTTTCAGAAAATGTGAGACACTTCATGAGTCAGAATGAATCTCCTCCCACACACACACACACACACACACACACACACACACACGTAAACATTCTGTCCTGCAGCTGTGGGCCCTCGAGGAGGTCCCTGTCTCTCTCTCTCTCTCACTCTCTCTCTCTCTCTCTATCTCTCTCGCTCTCTCTCTCTTTACCTCGCCCGCCCTCCCTTGCCCACTGTGTGTGTGTGTGTAACAGAGCAGTGCAGAGCTGCTGCTGCCCCGACACTCCAGCTGGCTCTCAGAATGTGCGGAGCAGCGCACCGGTGCTCTATGTGGATTTAACTCTCTCTCGTGTGGAATACCGTTGGAATTGTGCTTGGAATACTGTAGGGTTTTCTGTGTATAATCAAGGATGACTTCTGAGCAGCGTGTGTGGATTACCTGAGAAGAGACGTGTTTCTCTTTAACCTCATGCATCTCCTCTTGGCTCGCAGTAACACTGGAATACTGTCCCTGGGATTGTGATTAGCTCACAGAGTTTAGTGACCATGAACTCTGGAGTCGCAGTGAACGCTGGCAGGGAATCTGCAGCAGAGGGGAACGAGGTAAGATGTGTTAGGTGAGATGAAGGAACGCTGTTTGGCACGCTGTCCTTGAGATCTGCAGCTTGTGTCTTTAAAACGGTGTCTTCAGAATGCATGCAGCACATTAACACGCTAAATAGACAACCTTAAAAGAGTATTGTTGTTTTCTCACCCTGTGGTTTCTCCGTTATCTTTTTGTATGTCCATGTCACTTTTAAACTTGTTTGAGAGCTTTCAGTGAGTGTTGTGGAATTTCATGTTGTTCTACAGGCATGAAAACCATTCAGTTCCAGTTATAATGGGCTTCGTAACGTTTTAAAGATACAGGAAGTCTAAGATTACATTGAAGGACTTTGTTGGCGTGTCTAGATGGTGACCCTTATTCTGCAAAAAAATCTTGCAACATTCATACAGTGTGTTTGTTGTGTTTATTTGTAGTTTTGTATAGCAACCCTAACCCCTAGAGCTGGGTATTGATACAGATACACAAGCTCTCGATTAGATTCCTATTCCAAACCATTTGGGTATATTTCAGTTATAATGTCCATTCTCTCTCAGATAATGCTGTTAATCATACAAGGGACCTTTTAAAGGAATATTCTTTACAGCCCAAATAACACATGTTTTAACAGAAGAATTAATGTAAGAGCTTTTATAAAATTATAAGATTCACATTTTTGCCCTTAAACCCTCCAAAAATTGGCCTCATTGACTTCCATTGTAAGTGCCTCACTGTAACCTTGATTTTTTTTTATTTATTTTTTTTTAAGAAAGGAGGAACAAGTCAGAATTATGTTTGAAACCATAATATTCTTTTATCTTGGTACATTTATAAAAATATTAATATTAAAAATTAAAGAATAATTTAAAAAATATATATTTTTTAATATTATTATTATTATTAATAATAATGATGATAATAATAATAATTAAATGTATTAATAATATTAATGTAATTAAATTTTATGTTAGTTGATATTAATTATATTTATATAAATAATAAAATGTAAATAAAAAAATAGTGTTATTATTAGTTTGTCGTCATTTTGGTAACATTTAATTTTTTATATAATGTACAAATCCTTGTACTCCATCAATAAATAGGATGTCTTGATTATATTGCATATGTAACTTTTCTTACATGTTTATTTTTACATGCATAATTTGTACTATTTAAAAGTATTTCTGTTGATGTATAGAACAAGTGTATAAATGGTACTGTCTCTTTAAGAATAGCGTCAGTTCAGCGAGCGTCTCACTGAAGTGTTTTTTTCTAGCGTATGTTAATGCGAGCTACTTTACGGCATCCGTGCGGCATGTGTTTAGAATTAAATGTTAATTTTGTTTTGTTTTTGATCAGCAACTGACTGTTAAGAACAGAAAGGATATTAAAAGAGACATTCTTTTTTTTTGTTTTTTTTCTATAATTTATTTATTTTTTGTATAGATTTTTCTCCCAATTTGGAATGCCCAATTCCCAATGTGCTTTTAAGTCCTCGTGGTGGCGTAGTGATTCGCCTCAGTCTGGGTGGTGGACGAATCCCAGTTGCCTCCGCGTCTGAGACCGTCAACCTGCGCATCTTATCACATGGCTTTTTGAGCACGTTGCCACGGAGACATAGCGCGTGTGGAGGCTTCACGCCATCCACCGCGGCAACATGTTCAACTCACCACGTGCCCCACCGAGAACGGCCCACATTATAGCGACCACGAGGAGTTTACCGCACGTGACTACCCTCCCTAGCAACCGGGCCAATTTGGTTGCTTAGGAGACCTGGCTGGAGTCACTCAGCACGCCCTGGGATTCGAACCAGCGAGCTAGCGAACTCCAGGGGTGGTAGCCAGCGTATTTTACCACTGAGCTACCCAGGCCCCCAAAAGAGACATTATTTGATGATGAATGGTTTGTGTGGATCTCGTCTTTGGAGACACATTACACGGAGCATAACCAAACCTTTACTCTCAACGCAGTGAAAAGTTTCTTCACCACTATACTACTCAATCACTTCTGAGTGAAATCTGAAAAATTACCAGCAAGTGGAGAATCACAGACATTTTTAGTCACATAGCACGAAATGTTGGTCTCATATGCGATATTGAGTTACTCAGTATCGAGATTTTGAAAAATGAAGATTCATTGGAAAATCGAGCTTTTTACCCAGCCTTCAGAAAACGATCTTGAGGGAATGAAAAAGCAACAGTTGTCATACAACACTTGCTTGTCAGTGACTGCTCGTCTGTTTTATGAGCAGTTGTTGTTGCTGTTTGAGTTCCAGAGATGTGTATTGGAATCTTGTCCACATATCGCTTGGAGCGTTTGATCAACACCAAATCACAAGAAAGCAGCGCTTAAAGGGAAATTCTGTCATCATCATTAACTCACCCTTATGTTGTTCCATTGAAGAAAGAAAGTCATATGGGTTTTTAACAACATGAGGGTGAGTAAATGATGACAGAATTATCAGTTTTGGGTAAACTGTCACTGTAACAGGGAACACCTGTGATTTGGACGTGTTAGCGTAACATTTTAATGAGTTTATCTGGAATCTTGCATTGAACAGCTGGTGCTTGTCAACTAACGTTTGTTGTGTGGCCGAGTGAATAAAAGCTTTTGTTTAAGGATGTTTACAGAAATCGTCCAGAAACCATTGATCAGGGATTGGTTTAGAAACATCTTAGAACACTTAAGGAATATCTCAGGGGATTTTATCAACTGATTGTCTATTTGCTGCATGTGTGGTATGCTGTTAATTACAACAAAAAATAAATACACTTGCAATGGATGCCTAATAGGCAAATGTTATAATCTGTAAGACTTTAGAGGTGATTTTTTTGGATGTTAAAATACTTTCTTGTATCTCAGTTCAGAGTCAACTATAAGTAATCCATTGGTAGATTAAATTCCTGAAAAGTATACAACACTGTGACTCTGTGACGCCTTTAAACGCTGCTTTGTTCTATCAAAAATGGTGTAATTATTCACGGAAATAGCCATTTTCATTTCAAAAATGGAATTTCAACTAGTGAAAAAGATTGTTATTTTTTATATCTCTCACACTACAAAAGTATTTTTGTCTTGTTTTCCAGTAAAACCAGCTAAACATTCTTAAAACAAGATACATTTACTTTAGAAGAGAAAATGAAACAATATTTTTAGTCTTGTTTTCAAAGAAATCAAACAAAATATATGCTTATTAAAAATATATATGTATTTGCTAATGGGGTAATGAAAAACTCGATTTAAGGGGAAAATACATTTATTTTTCTTACCCCATTGGTAAATAGTTTTTTCTTGTTTTTAGCATAAAACCCTCCAAATTTTGTACGATTTCTGTTAAATGAGACCATTTTGCTTCTCGAGTCATTTTTCTTGTTTTAAGGCTGTTTAGATATTTTTACCGGAAAATAAGACAAAAATACTTTGTAGCATTTATTTTTATTTTTTTTGCAGTACATTTACTCCTGTTCAAAACGCAATTACAGATATAATTAATTTCTTACTAGTTTTTACTCCACATACACATGAGCTATGTATTTCTTACTAGTAAAAATGATCTTTTTTTTTTAACCCTTAGAGGACAAAAATGTTCATGTCAAAAAACTGCCATAATAATATTATATATTAATATTATTTTCCACTTTCACGGACTTTCACGGACCCTTTAAATGCCAGTTTGTTTACATAATGCCACTGTTGTTGTTTTTCTCACACACACACACACACACACACACACACACACACACACACTCACACACACACACAATTTTAGCTGCATCATTTATTCAATTGGCCTGCAGTGCTCTATAATACACCAAACAGAAAATAGGGGAAAAGCATGTATTTGCTCCATAGGCTAAACATGAGAAAAATGGCGCCATCTGGTGGAAAATATTACAAATGTAAATTTTGAAGCCAGGGCTCCGGAATGAAAGCATAATATCATAGAATTCATGATTTTATGCTTTAATGGCACTAGGATCAAATATTGCAGTTTTAATGGGTTTCAATGGAGACATTTTTGTCCTGAAGGTCCTGAGTGTAACTATTTTGTGTACAAAGTGTATTATAGATGTATTATAGGAACTGAGGTTGAAATATCAAAATTCCCCATAAATACACACCTTTGACAAAATGTATGCCGTTGGCATTAACAGCCAAAATGATCGAAAAAAAACCCAAATTAAAAAGACAAAAATGTCCCGAAAGTCGCACAAGGGTTAAATATCAATAATTACATAATTACTATTGCAAATGTCTATTCCTGATGTCAATAATTAAATTACAACTAGTAAAAATGGCAAATTTTTTATATCTGGAAAAGGGATGCAAATTTTGGAAAATTCTTTTAACCGACTAATCGCGAGTTTTAACCTGTTACGAACCGGTTAACCGATGAGCCATGAATCAAACCAAAGTCACCAAACAGGCATGACAAAGCTCTATACTGGCTGAAACAAAACAGGCTCACATGACACGTGCATATTTAACAATAGTTAGTTATTACATCAACATTCGAACGAACAACCTTATATTTCCTTCTTATATTTAGTAACAAACAAATTTGTAATGGATCGCTTGCACGCCATATTAACCTACGAGGTGATAACTTTAACAGTATAATGGTAGAATAAAAACAGTTTTTGCCTACTCACAAATTATGCTGCTGGGCAATCCTAATAGTTTTTGTTCCCCCAAAAACCCGATCTCATGAAAAGTTGTACATAATTTAGGAGTTGGCTATTTCGTATGGTCTCGCACGATGTTGTTCCCATAAACTTGTACGACATCATCCCGGATGTCTAATGTGTAAGCGCGAGTTCCACGCACGGGTCGATAAGGACATACTTATTAATATTATGCCCTTACCCAAACCCCTTATCTAAACTTAACCAATCAGTAGAGTGTGTAAACATGATAGGAAGCTGTTGTGTGTGACAGAAGCAAGTAATTGTCACATATTAGATGGAAACGATGTCCAGCGATGTCATTGGCTGTAGTGAAAGTCGTAGGAATTCAAACGAGTGCAGTCGCACGATATCATACGAATTATCAAAATTTCTTCCGAATCCTGCCGATTTCGCCATGAGAGTGTGTTGTGTATTTACATGGGCAGGGGTCAGTATGGTACGCAGCTGGTTGACGGTAAGCGCGGTGCCTGAAACCCTCTCTGAACGCACTGACGTCCCACTGCGCATCGCTCTCCCTTCTCCCGTGGAACTAGGGTTGTAAACATATGCACTTATATGTCGAGGCTTACAGATGTTTGTTTTTTAAATGGTACCGCATTGCACTTGTGCTACTACTAAACTCCTATTTGCATCGGAACATGTCATCTTCACGGACAAAATAATCCCATAGCGTGCCACACACTTCATATTTCAAGAAAGTGGTTTACTTGTTAACAGCGCCCTCATGTGTACATAACGTCCTATGTGATTATCCCATCAAATTACAACTGTTGTTTCTTTAATTGACCTGTCGGTTAATTTTTAACCGATAGTATTAGTCGAAAAAATTGTTAATGCCGGTCAATCAGTTAACTCATGTGACTCTACCCTCCCTAGCAACCGGGCCAATTTGGTTGCTTAGGAGACCTGGCTGGAGTCACTCAGCATGCCCTGGATTCGAACTCGTGACACCAGGGGTGATTGTCAGTGTCTTTACTCTGAGCTACCGAGGCCCCCGATTAATTTTTTTAATCGAATTAATTACATGGTATGCCAATGAATTAATCGCAATTAATCGCATACATAAATATTTGCCGAGAAAGCCCCTCAAATAACAGTAATTCAGTGTAAATTGATTAAATAATTATAAATAATTATATTAAAATTATACATAAAATATATATTGTAAAAGTTAAATAAATGCATTACATTATTTTGGCACACAAGTGAAACATTAAAAAAGACAATACAAAAAAAGTGGCTTTAGAATGCAATATATTGTTGATTTGCATATTATTTAACATAAGCCAATAATTGTCTGCGCATTATAGAGCTGGAGTTACGCTTACTGCCCCCTGCAGAAAACAGGTGGTACTACTACAGGTGGTTTTGAAGTTGGCATCTCTGTTCATAAGCACATAGATTTTAGTTTTACCGTCCCATTCCTGAAATGCCTAAAGCCTAAAATGAAAACTACAATATCTTATCGCAACCTGAAATCAATAAACACGTCCAGTTTCTATGCTGCTATCTCTGTCTCCTCTCTGCCATCCTCTGTCAACCTTTCCAGTCCTGATGAAATTCTCTCAGTCTATAATGAGACCATCTCTAGTGTATTGGAAGCATTCGCCCCGGTAAAGACTAGGCTCGGTCCTTCCACTCATTCCTCTCCATGAGACACCCCCAAACTCCGAGTAATGAAAGCTAAGGGCAGGCGCCTTGAACGAATTTACAAGAAAACATGCGTAACTTGAGGCCTATCTCCAACCTGCCTTTATTGGCTAAGATATTGGAAAAGGTGGTTGCCGCTTAGTTACAGTCTCACTTGGAAAAACACAACCTTCATGAATCTTTTCAATCGGGTTTCCACCCCCTTCACTGTACAGAGACATCCCTCTTAAGGGTAGTAAATGACCTCCTTCTCACATCTGACTCTGGTAACCACCTTCTCCTAGTCCTCTTAGACCTTAGCAGAGCTTTTTATACTGTTTGCCTCTCCATACTCCTTACTCGCCTATCTGCTATTGGTATTACTGGTACTGACCTTTAGTGGCTAACTTCATATCTCTGTGACAGGCAACAATTCATCAGTATTAACAAACATAAATCTCGCTCTATATCTTTCTCACGTGGTGTACCTCAAGGATCAGTTCTTGGTCCGCTTCTGTTTCTTATCTACATGCTTCCGCTTGGCCAGATCATCCGTCGGTATGGTCTTAGTTTTCATAGTTATGCCGATGACTACATCAAATCTACATCGCCTCCCTGTCCAAATCTGTATTTCTACACATTTCCATTACTGCTTGCCTCCACGATCTTAAAGTCTGGATGGCAGTGGGGGCCTGGGTAGCTCAGCGAGTAAAGACGCTGACTACCACCCCTGGAGTCGCGAGTTTGAATCCAGGGCGTGCTGAGTGACTCCAGCCAGGTCTCCTAAGCAACCAAATTGGCCCGGTTGCTAGGGAGGGTAGAGTCACATGGGGTAACCTCCTCGTGGTCGCTATAATGTGGTTCTCGCTCTCGTTGGGGTGCATGGTGAGTTGTGCATGGATGCCGCAGAGAATAGCGTGAAGCCTCCACATGTGCTATGTCTCCACGGTAACGCGCTCAACAAGCCACGTGATAAGATGCGTGGATTGACGGTCTCACACGCGGAGGCAACCAGATTGAGGCAAGTCACTACGCCATCACGAGGACTTAGAGCTCATTGGGAATTGGGCATTCCAAATTGGGGAGAGAAAAAAAAAAAAGTCCCAAAATCCCTGGTCTTTTCACATCATGAACTCCCCATTGACATTGATGGTGTTCTGGTTAGGACTTCACCCACTATATGAAACATGGGCATGCAATTTGACCCTACCGTGTTTTGAGGCCCTTATTAGCCATCTTGTTAAATCATGCTTTTTTCACCTCCGCAATATTTCCCGCTTACGTTCTTCACTCACCTTTAATGATTCTGAAACTGTCATCCATGCTTTCATAACCTCTCGTTTAGATTACTGTTTACCTGCAAATGTGCTTCACTGCTTACAACTTGTTCAAAACTCTGCTGCTCATGTTCTCACACACAAAAATAAATCAGAAAAAAACTACACTGGCTCTCTATTACCTATCGCATCCAGTTCAAAATTCTTGTCTTAGTCTTTAAGGCCTTTCATGGACCAGCACCTTCATATTTGACTGAATGAACCCATCCTTATGTCCCCGTCCACACTATTAGATCCAGTGCTGGAAACTTGCTTGTCATGCCTAAGTTTAGACTATCTACTGTTGGTGGTAGGGCTTTCAGCATTGCTGTACCTAAGCTTTGGGACACAGTGCCTCAAAACCTCAGTGAAACTACATCGCTCCAGATCTTTAAGACTCAATTAAAAACTCATTTATTTAAACTATGTTTATCAACTGACTGATCCCCGTAAAGCTGTTGTCTCTGTATTATTATTATTATTATTATTATTTGTGTTATGTATGCTTGCTTACATGCTTGAAATTACTTCATATGTTAATTTCTGTTATATGTTAATTTCTGTTTTTGCCTATGCTTTGTGAAGCACCCTTGGGTACTTAAAAGGTGCTATAAAAATAAACATAATAATAATTATTATTATTACAAGCTTGAATTGCTCAGATATAAGGAATATTCCTTATTACATTTAGGATCAGTACTTTATTTTAAGTATGTGAAATGTCAGAATAATAGTAGAGAGAATGATTTATTTCAGCTTTTATTTCTTTCATCACATTCCCAGTGGGTCTGAAGTTTACATACACTTTGTTAGTATTTGGTAGCATTGCCTTTAAATTGTTTAACTTGGGTCAAACGTTTTGGGTAGCCTTCCACAAGCTTCTCACAATAAGTTTTGAGGTCTTGAGGTCAGGGCTTTGTGATGGCCACTCCAATACCTTGACTTTGTTGTCCTTAAGCCATTTTGCCACAAATTTGGAGGTATGCTTGGGGTCATTGTCCATTTGGAAGACCCATTTGTGACCAAGCTTTAACTTCCTGGCTGATGTCTTGAGATGTTGCTTCAATATATCCACATAATTTTCCTTCCTCATGATGCCATCTATTTTGTGAAGTGCACCAGTCCCTCCTGCAGCAAAGCACCCCCACAACATGATGCTGCCACCCCCATGCTTCACGGTGTTCTTCAGCTTGCAAGCCTCACCCTTTTTCCTCCAAACATAACGATGGTCATTATGGCCAAACAGTTCAATTTTTGTTTCATCAGACCAGAGGACATTTCTCCAAAAAGTAAGATCTTTGTCCCCATGTGCACTTGCAAACTGTAGTCTGTATTTTTTATGGTGGTTTTGGAGCAGTGGCTTCTTCCTTGCTGAGCAGCCTTTCAGGTTATTTCAATATAGGACTCGTTTTACTGTGGATATAGATACTCGTCTACCTGTTTCCACCAGCATCTTCACAAGGTCCTTTGCTGTTGTTCTGGGATTGATTTGCACTTTTCGCACTAAACTATGTTCATCTCTATGAGACAGAATGCGTCTCCTTCCTGAGCGGTATGATGGCTGTGTGGTCCCATGGTGTTTATACTTGCGTACTATTGTTTGTACAGATGAACGTGGTGCCTTCAGGCATTTGGAAATTGCTCCCAAGGATGAACCAGACTTGTGGAGGTCCACAATTTTTTTTCTGAGGTCTTGGCTGATTTCTTTTGATTTTCCCATGATGTCAAGCAAAGAGGCACTGAGTTTGAAGGTAGGCCTTAAAATACATCCACAGGTACACCTCCAATTCAGTACACCTCCTATCAGAAGCTAATTGCCTAAAGGCTTGACTTCATTTTCTGGAATTTTTCAAGCTACTTAAAGGCACAGTTAACTTAGTGCATGTAAACTTCTTTTAATTGATATAGTCAATTAAAAGTGAAATAATCTGTCTGTAAACAATTGTTGGAAAAATTACTCGTGTCATGTACAAAGTAGATGTCTTAAACGACTTGCCAAAATTAGTTTGCTAATATTAAATCAGTGGTTAAAAAATTAATTTTAATGACTTTAACCTAAGTGTATGTAAACTTCTGACTTCAACTGTACAGTGTATATATATATATATATATATATATATATATACAGCTTTAAGTGTGATGGTTATACTTTCTAAACAGTGTGGTAGCTAAATATTTTAAATGTTTATTTGCAGTGCTGTCCACTTGCCTGCTTCACTTCCAATACAAGTGTATTTATGTTGTTAATCAACACCATGCCATAGATATGGTACATAAACATTATGAAAGGAAGGAAATTCTGAGATTAATGCAGCAGAACTAGCATTCTCCACAGGTTTTAATTTTTTTATGTTGTGGATAACAGGAATTTCACTGTTCTCACGCTAGACAGCTTGTGCACTCCTCCGGCCAGCAGATGCAAGACAGATTTCTCTTTATCTAACCAGGAGCGTCTCTCCTCCACGCTGGCATGCAGCCAAAAATAAAGGGGTGTTTGATAAGCACAGGACGGCTGTCTATTTTTATCCCTCCTTTGCCCCTGCACACTGATTCAGCACCGGTGTTCAGCTTCTTAGCTGTTATGTGCCTTATCCAGATCTAAAGGCTCTTTTGATCTGGATATCTCTGCTTGAACCTTTTTGGACACTCTAAAGGCCAAGGCCGTGAGCTACAGACGTGCAGGAGTGATGTTGAGAATCAGACTCTTGGGGGAGAGTACAGAGAGGACTGCTGACTCCCGTCACATCACTAATCCAAAGATCTGTTCACTAGTGTTTAGCGAGAGTTAACCGCAGCCCTGTTCTGCCTTCTTTCTGAACGGAAGAATGAAAAAAAGCAGGGTGTAAAAAAAAATTAAAGCTTGAGTATAAATATTTAAATTAAATATTTAACGTGAAACTAGACTTTTACATTTTCTGAAAGAAAATAATCAATAAAATATGAGTGGTGCTTCCCTGCATAAAAGGGAATAAATAAATAAAGTAGTCTAAATTATTTTTTTGTGGTAATCAACATTATGCCACAAATGCTGTCGATTGAGCTTAACTTGTATTGGATGCGGAATATTCCTCAGTATTTTAAAGGGGATGAATTTAGAGACAACTTCCCAAAGTTACTGTTAGCACGTTAAAGCACAGCACACCATTAGTACGTTAGTGACATTTAAAGCATCACCTAAATGTCACTAATCAACTAGTTAGTTGTTGATGACTCATCCCTTATGTAATTTGACATCATGTCAGCCAGTGTATGGTCTCGCTTAAGGACATTAAAATTAAACTAAAGGTTCAGTACTAGTTAGTTTGTAAGTCAGTTGCACCACCATTTCTTAACATAAGACTTGTAGATGAATGAATGAATGAATGAATGAACGTTACATACTTTCTGACACTACACTCCAAGCGCTTTACACAGTGAATCAAAGTAGATCACAAGTTCTCCGTAAATCAGTTTGTAGTCGCATGGTATGATGATTGTCTTTATTGATCCAATAAGTAACTACAATAAGTAGTTATCTCGTTACGGTTGATGTTCAAACCCTTTTTGTCTCACATAACTGTCTGCAGTAATAAATTGCATTTCCTTTGAAATACAAAGCCACTGCTTTCCAACAAAAACATTGCTGCACACCTGAAGTTTGCCAAAGACCACCTTGACACTCCACAAAACTACTGGGACAATGTTTTGTGGACTGATGAAAGTAAGGTTGAATTGTTTGTGAAGAACATGCAGCACTACGTATGGCATAAAAAGGGCAGCGCATACCAACATGAAAACATCATCCCAACGGTGAAATACGGTGGAGGGAGCATCATGATTTGAGGCTGTTTTGCTGCTTTGGGGCCTGGACCGCTTGCCATCAGAGGGAAAAATAATTTCCTTAGTTTATCAAGATATCCTACAGGATAATGTCAGGGTGTCTGTGTGCCAGCTGAAGATCAGTAGAAGTTGGGTGAAGCAGCAGGACAATGACCCTAAACATCGAAGTAAATCCACTACAGAATGACTTCAAAAAAAGAAAATCCACCTTTTGGAGTGTCCCAGACAGAGCCCAGACCTTAACCCAATAGAGATGCTGTGGAATGACCTCAAGAGAGACACCAGACATCCTAAGAATATGTCTGAGCTGAAGCAGTTCTGTAAGGAAGAATGATCCAAAATTCCTTCTGAATGTTGTGCAGGTCTAATCCGCAGATACCGGAAACACTTGGTTGAGGTTATTGCTGCCAAAGCAGGATCGATCAGTTATTAAATCCAAGGGTTCACTTACTTTTTCCGCAGCACTTTTTCAATTAAGACATGTAAGATTATAATTGTTTGTGTGTTGTTTGCTTAAGCACATTGTGTTTGTCTATATTTGTGAATTTGATGAAGATGAGATCACATTTTATTATTACCAATTAATGCAGAAAACCAGCTAATTCCAAAGGGTTCACATACTTTTTCTTGCCACTGTATATATATTAATACAATAGACTGGAAAATGTCATGTTAATTTATTTTAATATGCTATTTATTTTGTATGTGTTGAAACATTGCACGCCAGGTACAACGGGCGACACACACAGGAAATTGCTTAGTTTAGATCGATTTCATGCTGAAGAGCTGCTAAGAGGCCTGTTTTATACATAATGTTCTCTCTAGTAAATGTTAACGAGTTTAAAGCTGAAGTATGTAATTTCTACGACACTAGCGCGTCGAACGAAATTGCAAAATAAACAGTGTTTTCAAAGCTTCTTCCTGAATACGCCCCTCGTCTGCAGTTGTTTAAACAATCGGATCGTTCCGGGTCGCTCAAAACAAACACAGAGAAAATTATGTAATTTTTTTAGAAAATGAATCTATGAATGGCTTACTTATAGTTGTCTCAGCATATTAAGCTGAAATAGAAATGCTCAAATACTAAGTAGTGCGTAAATTGTAACTTAGTGCCTATTTACGCTGTAACTTACGCAAGGCTGGTGCGACCGGCCTCAGGTCCTTAGATATCAGTATTGGCATCGCCCACTGGAAACAACAGATTGGTTGATCACCAGTTTTGGGCCAATTTTATGAGGTGGTAAAAGTGTCAATAAGCCTTCAGGATGAGAGAAAAGAAGCTAAAGCTAATAAAGCTTCTAATCATCCTTTCTTTCCTGACTGCCAGTATTTCAGGGCTCTGTCAAACTCTTGAGCTATCTCTATCCTCACGCTGTGTCACTCCATCGCATCTTTGAGCGGCTAGTTCAGGGTACTAATATCCCAGATTTACCGTCATCCCTAGCGCTTCCATCAGACTGACAAACGGTGGGGAGTAAAGCTCGCGCTCAATCACGGCTGATGCAGTCGCTGGTCGTAAAACACTTGGGTCTCTGATCGATGTGAGGTGTGGTTGTGAGCGGAGCGGTTCTCATACCAGAGAATGAGAGGAGGAGAGTGTGTGTTTTGACTGGCGAGGTGGGCTGTAGCTGTGATTTATGGGGCTTCTGTAGGGAAGACAAACTCAGTCGAGAGGAAAAGAGGGTGAACGGGGGTCTCCAACACAATTTACAGACCCCTGTGAACAGTGGCCCAGTGTAGATATGAAACAGGCCTTTATTTTTATACTCATTTACAGCATGATTATTATACTCAGGGGACTGGTAAATCTGCAGTGTTTTATTTGGTTTATTTGTCGGGTTCTGTTCATTGAGAGAGAAGAATATTAGTAGGGCTCCTTGACTTAAGGTAACTCATTAGTTCATAATGTTAAAGGAATATTCCGGGTTCAATACAAGTTAAGCTCAGTCGACTGCATTTGTGATGTAATGTTGATTACAGCAAAAAATTATTTCTCTGTTTCTTTAAAAAAAGCAAAATCGAGGTTGCAGTGAGGCACTTACAATTGAATGGAATAGGGCCAATTTTTGGAGGGTTTAAAGGCAGAAATGTGAAGCATTTCTGTGGAGATGAGAGAATGAAGAAATTAAATTACATTTTCAAATATACACAGAATCTCAATGGTGTTTAATACAAAATCATTTAATAAAATTTTGTATTAAATTTTATGTTATTATTTTATTTATTTACCAAGACTAAAGAGAGATAAAGAAAGAAAGAAAGAAAAGAGAGAGAATTTTTTTTAAGTATATGGAAATATTTTGATATTTAAAATGTTATTTTTGATGTCATTCTACCCCTGTGCAAAATTTTCCAAAAAAGTAAATCATAAATCCCTATTTTGTTATATGATTCAGAGTTAAATATAAATAAATGACTTTCTAAGGTGTATGAAGCACAATTTGTATGACAATTAATCATCATAATCACAATTATATCTTTGACAATTAATCGGCATAATCACAGTTATTTATTTGACAATTAATCACCATAATCGCAATTATTTCTTTGACAATTAATCATCATAATCGCAATTATTTCTTTGAAAATTAATCGCCATAATCGCAATTATTTTGTTGACAATGAATCGCCATAATCGCAATCATTTCTTTGACAATCGCCATAATCGCAAGTATTTCTTTGACAATTAATCGCCACAATCACAATTATTTCTTTGATAATTAATCGCCATGATCGCAAGTATTTCTTTGACAATTAATCGGCATAATCACAATTATTTCTTTGATAATTAATCGCCATAATCGCAAGTATTTCTTTGACAATTAATCGGCATAATCACAATTATTTCTTTGATAATTAATCGCCATAATCGCAATTATTTCTTTGACAATTAATCGGCATAATCACAATTATTTCTTTGATAATTAATCGCCATAATCGCAAGTATTTCTTTGACAATTAATCGGCATAATCACAATTATTTCTTTGACAATTAATCGCCATAATCGCAATTATTTCTTTGACAATCGCCATAATCACAGTTATTTCTTTGACAACTAATCGTCATAATCACAATTATTTCTTTGACAATCGCCATAATTATTTCTTTGATAATTAATCGCCATAATCGCAAGTATTTCTTTGACAATTAATCGGCATAATCACAATTATTTCTTTGATAATTAATCATCAGCCAAATGTTATAATCTTGACAGCCATAGCTAGCTGGACCTCAGTGTAATCTAAACTCATGTTGGAACACAAAAGGTACATTTTTAAACCATTCCCTGGCCGCTCTTTTTTTATATAAAGAGACTGGTACTGTCAAGCTCCAAAATGAAAAAAAAAAAAAAAAACACAAAAGTATATTATAAAATATTCTCTCTCATAATAGATTCTTTCACATATCGATTGGTAAAATACTGTTCTCTGGCACAGACAGTCTGAACATTGAACTCATGCCAGTGTGCCCGCAGCAGCCAGAGAGCTTTGCCAAGATATCTGAGTGGAAATTCACTGTTTGTCATCTCACTTAAATATTTAGCAGATGTCTGTTCTTTCTAAGAGCAAGTTGAGAGAAATTGGCTGGTAATTTTTAAGATGTTTGATGCAGATTTTTTTTAAATCATGTTAGTGATGTTGATGAAGCTCACTATACAGCATTGCCCTATATGACTTATGCTGTATTTCTGTCAAAAAAGATGACATCACATTATTTATGACTCAGGTGATTGGCTCCATGAGTTATTTCATTTTTCATTTCTAAGCATGTGTTAGATGGTGATTCTCTACAAACCCATCAAGAAAATATCCTGGTCATATTTGACCCCAAATCAATACAAAATTTCAAGGAGCACAATACGACGATACTTGAACAAAAATGAGCTGCATGGTCGAGTTGCCAGAAAGAAGCCTTTACTGCGCCAATGCCACAAAAAAGCCCGGTTACAATATGCCCGACAACACCTTGACACGCCTCACAGCTTCTGGCACACTGTAATTTGGAGTGACGAGACCAAAATAGAGCTTTATGGTCACAATCATAAGCGCTATATTTGGAGAGGGGTCAACAAATATTGTGCTCCTTGAAACAACCACACCGTCTTTTTCCAGAGCAGCCTGTATTTCTCCTGAGGTTACCTGTGGGTTTTTCTTTGTATCCTGAACAATTCTTCTGGCAGTTGTGGCTGAAATCTTTCTTGGTCTACCTGACCTTGGCTTGGTATCAAGAGATCCCCGAATTTTCCACTTCTTAATAAGTGATTGAACAGGACTGACTGGCATTTTCAAGGCTTTGGATATCTTTTTATATCCTTTTCCATCTTTATAAAGTTCCATTACCTTGTTACGCAGGTCTTTTGACAGTTCTTTTCTGCTCCCCATGGCTCAGTATCTAGCCTGCTCAGTGCATCCACGTGAGAGCTAACAAACTCATTGACTATTTATACACAGACACTAATTGCAATTTAAAAAGCCACAGGTGTGGGAAATTAACCTTTAATTGCCATTTAAACCTGTGTGTGTCACCTTGTGTGTCTGTAACAAGGCCAAACATTCAAGGGTATGTAAACTTTTGATCAGGGCCATTTGGGTGATTTCTGTTATCATTATGATTTAAAAAGGAGCCAAACAACTATGTGATAATAAATGGCTTCATATGATCACTATCCTTAAATAAAAGACAGTTTTTTTGCATGATCAGTCATATTTTCAAAATCAATTCAAAATTTCACAATTTCTGCCAGGGTATGCATACTTTTGAGCACAGCTGTGTGTGTATATATATAATACCTTTATATATATGTGTGTGTGTGTGTGTGTGTGTGTGTATATATATATATATATATATATATATATATATATATATATATATATATATATATATAATGTATATACTTCACAAAATATAATGAAGCCTACATTTAGGACCATTAAGAATTTTTAGCATTGTGACATTATTCTCAGGACACTTAAGCACATTTTACCCCCCAATTCTCATTACCATAACATATCTGGACGTTTTACTTTTACTCTATTCATTGTTTAATATGATGATTCTGATTAGCATAACACATTTTTACAATAACGTTATGTATTATAGTAAAAAAAGATGCTTTTGTAATTAGTGTTGTCATGATACCAAAATTTCAGTAGTCGGTACAGATACCAGTATAATTTCACGATACCATTATTTTGAATCAAACTTTTATTCTGACATGAGTTGAATGCTCTGTCATCTACTACAAGCACCGCATGCAATGCTCATAAAATGTGGTGTTTTGAGTGGATGAGCGGCTTCACACTTTCACTTTGCAGCGTGCAGCACATGCAAACTGTATATTTATTTAGTTAAATTGCATCCATTTTGGTTTAATAATCAAACTAGGACATATCACAATTTTAATTTGATTAATTGTCTATTTGACATTTCATAGTACTAAAGAAACACTGGTATCCTTACATCTTTTTTATTGTAGTATTGACTTAATACCGAAGAACCGGTACTTTTGACATCACGGGTTGTAATGATTTTTTCATTCAAATCAGCGAAAATGAAAGGCAGTACCAAGAAAGTGCTATGATGTATAAATTACAGTTTAAAAATATATATCTTTTTACATTACTGTAATGAATATATAATGACCATATTTTTTTGCTTAGCGATAATGCAAATAATGTCATCATGTAAAACCTCTTAATGGCCCCCTTACATTTTCTACATGCAGAATATTATTTCTATTTGTTTCTTTTGGAGTAACACAAACAGGTCATTTTCTTGACAGAAAATGAGAATCAGCCTATAGTGTTATGAACATAATGTATGCTCCAGTCAATGCATATTTAGTATTACAGTCTCTGATAAAGCAATGGATAAAAGTTTAAAATCAACCCTTAATCCTAACTTTTATCAGATGAAATGGAAATATGTTAGTGATTAGTTTGATCACCATTGAAGAACTAAATGGTTTTCTGAGTACAATAAACTGAATCCCAAAGACCTTTAATCCGCTGTTTATAAATCTGCATTTCAGCAAACGATCTCGTTTGTAATTTGTCAGAGTTATTGGTGGTTTTGCGGAATTTAAGACTCATAATTGATTTCAGAGAAATGCCGACACACCCATTATGCTTCTAGTCAGCACTTAATTCACTCACTGATGTTTTTTATAGATTGTGGATTAGTTTCATTTAATAACAGTAAAGCTCTGGCTTTCCTATTCATCTGTATGTCCTGTTCTCAGTCTCTCTCAACCTCAAGCCTTCTATTTATAACATTAAAGACTGCTCAGATGCTGCTGTGTGTTTGAATGCTGTTTGAAAGTGAGTGTGTGTACGCTGATGGCTCTGTGAGCGAGTGTGTAAAGAGATAATTCACCTTTCACAGGCTATTAAGCTCGAAAACGAACATGTGAGCACCTCGGGCACCCTTCTCCCCTTGCAGTCAAAATAAACAGACTATTTACACTCGCGCTTCAAAAAAAGCTCACCTCAGAGGACAAAATGTCTTTTGTTTCTAGGGAGAGATGGAGTTGAGTGACTGGGTTGGCGCCTCAGGATTTGTAGGTGAATACTGGACTGATTCTGTTACTTGCATAGAGAAGTAATGGACTTCAGTCAGGGTAGACGCCATTTTTACAAACTGATCTCACTGAATTCAGCAACAGTTGCTCGAAAGTTCTTCATCTAAAATCGGTCTGTGCTTACTGAAATTCGAATCGCTGCCCCCAGTGGCCGAAGCTGGAAGTGCTGTGCGTGGGAGCTCCAGTTTTCAGGTGAAATGTCCACAGGGTGGCGCCAAAAGGCATTTTTAAATTGAGTTGTTTTCAGTTGTAAATTATGTAATGCATATTTTATTAACCATACACCCAAAACCAAACCCTAAACCTAACCATCAGTGAAGTAAAAATGCAATCTTAAAAGGAAAATGCAACCTCTGAATTGTGTTTATCATTGAAAATGTGAACATGATTGCTCTGTTGCGTCACAGGAAAAGACGAACACACTTGAATTGATGCAAAAATGTTTGATGGAAGATGGTGCATGTTAGTAACTGGCAGAATGGGGGGGGTGATGTCAGGGAACTGGAACATATGATAGCAACATGTCGACTTCCTGTGTGATCATGCTGATTTTTAACGTGAATGAGAATGAGGCTGTAAGGAATAAACGTACGGTTTGTTCAGTAGATTGGGATGGGAGACATGGTTCTGTTACTTAGGCCACATCCACACTAATATATTTTCTTATTTACCACAGTTTTCTGTTTCCTAACTTTATCGTTTTCCAAAGTATGCGCTAGAGAGCGATTTTGAAAGTTTTACATTTTTAGACAGTTTTTTTTTTTTGTTTTAATCTTTTGATGAAAATTTCGTCGTCATATTCATTACTTTTAGTCAGTTTCACTTTAAAATGGCTTATACCACGGTTCTGTTGAATGCTTGATTCTAATTGGTTGACGGACGTTCTAAGGTGTGCAATTATTTTTCAAGGAAGCGCACGGCTATAAAGTAGTTCCAGGTCTTGACCGCATAACGGTTCCATACATCACTTCGCCAAATTAATACAGTTATTTCAAAGAGCCCTACAGGCTACCACAACAAAATATCCAACTAAAACAAAGTCATTGGTTAAAGTTAATCGGTTAAAACAATGTCTAAAATATCCTACATTTATTTTATTTTCGGTTAAAAAGAGCCCTCGCGCTCCCTCGTCTCCCCCGCACTTACACGCACACACACGCATGCACACGTGCACCCCCCCCCCCACACACACACACACAGAGAAAAGCAGCACATCCTTCGTTGCTAGTTCTTACATGATGTTTTCGAATTAGCAACGAAGGCTTGAGCTGTATTAAAGCTAGATACACTTGATCAATACAACAGTTTCTATATTATCTGAAATATCTGTGTGAAAAACCCTCACGCTCCCCCTCTCATGCACACACACGCATGCACACGTGCACCTCCCCTCCCCCCCCACACACACACACAGAGAAAAGCAGCGCATCCTTCGTTGCTAGTTCTAACATGATATTTTCGAATTAGCAACGAAGGCTTGAGCTGTATTAAAGCTAGATACACTTGATCAATACAACAGTTTCTATATTATCTGAAATATCTGTGTGAAAAACCCTCACGCTCCCCCTCTCATGCACACACTCCCACACTCGTGGACACACAGACATTATACGCATAATGCACACACTTAAGGCCCATACTCGTGAGAGAAAAACAGAGTCGTCATGTCAGCGCACTCCTGCATCTCAGTGGGGATGAAGAAAGTAGTGGTTAAGGTTTACAACAGGAATATGGCGACACGCACAAAAAAGATAATCCCAGAAGGGATCTCTCATTTTCTGAGTTTCTTTCGATTCCTCAAATACAAACTCACACACACGTGCACAAACGCACTACCTCATTACTCCAGTAAGTCCTCGAGTAAAGCAGCGCAAGCCTCTGTTGCTAGTTCTAACGTGACGTTTTCGAGTTAGCAACGAAGGCTTGAGCTGTACGCTGAATCCGTGGCGGAAGAAAGTAGTTCTACTCATGAGCATTTTAGGGACGAAAACCAGAAAATGTCTTGAGATAAATCCCTGAAGGTTAAAAAATGGAGTACATTCACTTGCATTGTTTAGAGGTGGGGGCCTGAGATTTAAAAATCTTAAATTCTGTTTTGATGAAGAAAGAAACTCAGATACATCTTGGAAGGCCCGAGTATGAGTTAATTATCAGCAAATTTTCATTTTTGGGTGTACTATTCCTTTAATTTAAACGTGTATCAAACATATAATTATACAACTAAATACAACCGTCCATGCTGTGAAAACTTGAGCTCCTGAAATAATACAGGGTTTTCTGCAGGTCTGTAAAAAGTCTTAGTCTTAAATTGCCCTTTTGCAGGTTTAAGGTCTTAAATCAGAGCAACAAGTCTTAAATTCATAAGGTCATGAATTTGCGCATATCTTTTGAAGCATTTGTCTAAGATTTTGTCTAAGAAGTTATTACACTCCTCCTGATGATGCAATTGGACCGCTTAAATTAAAACTCCGCCCATTACAGTGGCCGCCATATTAGATTATGACGTTTAGCGTTTATTTGCTACTATTCCTTAAAACTTTACCCGATTTGCCTAAACAATGACTCAAAATAATCTCCAGACTGATCCGCACATATTGAATAATACCAACTTTTGATTTAGTTGAAAAGTTACGTTAACACAAATTTAACGATGTCGACATGAAACAGGAAGTGAGACTATATGTTGCCAATGGTTTGTCATATTGAAACGAAACTTGGTATACTTCATCGGGACCATGATCTGAGGGTACATGCAAAGTTTGGTGACAGCGCCACCTATGGGTCAATACATTTGAAAAATTGATATTTTTGTCCGTAACTTTTGAACCGTATGTCCTAAAATCACGAGTTTGGTGTCTATGGATTCCTCGGGTCATGAGGATTTTCAAGGCCATACTGCCTCTGTGATACTGACATTGATTTTTATCTTAAAGTAAAATATCTTTTGAATGCATTGTCAGATTTATAAGAAATTTGGTATGCATCATTGACATCATGTCCTGAATGTACCTGAGCAGTTTGGAGACAGCGCCACCTACAGTTCAAAAGATAATCCACACTTGTGTGTGGACACCAACCTTGGCATGTCTTTTGGCCGTTCACCAATCATGTCAACTGAGTGGCACAGTGTGTAAATATATATAATTGGCTAATCTATGACTTTAGGGATTTAGATTGCAGAATCATAGGGAGGTTCTTATAACAATCATAGATGCTCCTGTTGTTGAGCTTCTAGATTTAATGACTGAAAAGTTATTTGAATAAAATCTTGTTTTTATTGTTTGGTGGTGATAACTTATATTTTATTCCAGAGCTTTGAAGTATATTTTTGGGTGTTGTTTAAACACTATTCCAGTGAAACAGCAGTGTCGTAGAGGAATATAGCTGATATAATGCGTCTGATCAGAAGGTAAAAGTTATTTCCACATTCTGGTGGATAGGGGCAGAGGTATTCAAGCTGTATCATGTTACTTTTTGTTAAATGAATTAAAAAGTAATGGAGATCTGTTAAGTTGAGTTTTTAAACTTTAGTGTGTTTCTACTGTATACAGTATATATGACTGTTCTTGTGCTTCCTAGGCATTTACATTTAGAGAGCGATGCGATGACATTGTTCCCTTAAATTTATTCCTTGTATTTCTTTAGTTGGTCTTAAAAAGGTCTTATAAAAGTCTTAAATTTAGCTTCATAAAACCTGCAGAAACCCTTTAATAGCATACAATTAATATACTGAACTATTAGATACTTTTCAGAAGTCACTGTATTTTGAATTCTTCATGCTTTAGCGACTGAAGCCAGTTAAGGAATATTGCATTGCGTGTTGCACGTTTTTACGGAAAAAGTGTATTCGCAAATCATGTTACACATTCTGACTAGCACATAACTTCAAGTTCACTGTTAGTACATATATGGTGTGGATAGGGGTGCCATGGTGTGAGTTTTGACAGTTATATTACCATCTGAGGATGAATCGTGGTTAACCGGTTTTAAGATTATTTGCACATTTTCACTACACTGAGGCATATCACAATTGAACATGTTAGTGGACGCATTTACAGAACACGTTGCAGAATGTTTTCATATTTTATTTAATATTGCCAAAATTATCCACATATAATGCTTTTTTTCACTAAAAATGTAGGCGCATAAGTTCAAGTCAATGAGGCCTACAAACAATAAGTTCCAAAAATAAATACAAAACCTGTGTTAATTGAAAGAAAACAAGTTGACAAAAGATTTAATCCAATATTTGGTAATAATATAGCATAATGAGAGATTTATAAGCAATTTTTAATAGGTCGGCCATTTTTGACCGGGAACACCAAAAGTGTAACAAAGTTTAAAAAAACCCACAAAATGTAAAAAAAAATTGCAATTTTTTGATACCTTGTGTGAGCAAGGTCAAAGTTTTATTCCAATACGATAAAATTAACTTGCATTTTCATGCAAAAGAAAATACTCTTCAGGTCAAAATGACTGGAAGAAAACATGAAGGGTTAACAGTGCTTGTGTTTTTTGGGGATGCAGTTTTAAATGGTTGTATATTTAAGCTGTGAAAATTTCAATTAAAAACATTTTGCACAGAATTTCATCATTAAAATTTCAATAACACATTTTCACCTTCTAAAGTTCAGTTCCTAAATAAATAAATAAATAAATAAATTAATCTTTATTATTCAACAGGTAATATTCGGTCCATTATATTTCGCTTTACAAATTCAATTCAGTTGGAAAATCAAACTTCTACATCCTGCCATTGCAGGAAAAGCAGTAGAAGTGCCAATGCACAATCTTCACTTGCTTCTACAAGGCTTCACTACTAGGTGGTGCAATGAATCGGGTGTTGATGAAGATCAAGAGCAACTGTTTTTCCTGCAATGCCGGGATGTTCAAGGTTGAATTTTCAACCGAATTTAACCCCTTATACTCCGCACACAATTTTTCACACTCAAATTTAAAAGCTCACCATTCACACATATTGTGGACTAATTGCAAAAAAATTGGTCTCATTTTTCAGAGATCCCCCAAATAAATAATAAGAATAAAAATAATGTAATTATTCATAAATAATATTGTATGTGTTTATAATCTTATGATAAACAAATAAAATAAAACTTTTTTTGTTACCCTAACTTTATCAACATGTAATTCTGGTTCTGGTTAATTTTTTTCATCAGTAGTCAAAAACATTTTTTCTAATGATTTGTTTTGCATGCTTTTGCTTTTTCCTTTCCATTTTGTTCTGGACATCTAAGATATAACATTGGATTATTCACACAAGCGAGCTCACAGCAAGTAAACAATGGCTCATTTTTTTTAGAAAACTTCCTAAGGTAAAAGCAGATATAAAGTTTTTAGCTATTTGGGGCTTACAGCAGCAGTTATTGGAGCATAAATGAGACATTTGTATTTGATGACATACAGAAATCATATTTCACTTTGTGATTCTTTTGAAAGTCTTTTGATCTGTGGTATTAGTGCAACACAATAAACTATACAGTCACATTCCTGAGAGTGAGAACTTTCATTAGATATATGACTTGTCCATTTATGTGCTATGTGAATTTTCATATAAATATTTCTATCCCATTACCTCTAGGGGGCGCTAATTTTCAACGCGGATGTTTTGAGGCCTTATTTTGTTATTTTTAGTTACATAAATGCAGAAGTGATGGTTATTACTTAAAATTTCAGATTATAAGCTTTCAAATGATACCTCATATGCCTGACTTATGTATACGGGACTTTAACGTTTTAAGCGTAAACTTTTTTCGCAATATAGCTTTTTTTTCACCAACGGATCCATCGGGTTTAAGGGGTTAAACCACTGAAATTTCAGAGGCAAATTTGCAAAGCGAAATATAATGTATGAAAAATCGAGTTGAGTAGTACTAAAGACGAAATAAAAAATAACCTGTATATTTTGGAACTGAACTTGGTGAATTTTTATTATTGAATTTTTTGTGAAATGTTTTTAATTGAAATATTCACAGCTTAAATATACAACCATATGAAATTGCATTCCCAAAATATGCATGTACTGTTAATGCAATGGTTGTATTTATCAATTAGTGCAATTTAGTGAGCTTTTTTGTTTCAAAGACATTTGTCATTAATATACTTCCATAGAAACAACATTTCTTTTTAATTGGAGATGCCTAATGCACAAAGAAACTGGGTTAGAACTTGTTTTGATTTTTGAACTGCTAAATGTTTTCTGTTTCATATGGAAATTGTCTTTGTTGTTGTTGTTGTCCGTGAGGCGTGTTCATTCTCTGCCTCTGACTTAAGCTGAGTTGAGCCATTCTTCAGGCATGTTGGGTGGAGATCCTTTTTCCTGATGGGAATCTTTAGAATGCCAGACAGTGGTTGTCTTTTCCTGTGAGTGTTTATGTCCTGCTTAAATTGCTTCTGTGGGAATTTCGAGTTTGGGACTGTTCCTTTAAATATCTTTAAATATGTCTCACGCTTGTCCTTGTCAAAGACTTTGATGTCCAATGTGTTGATGTCATGACCTCTGACATTTACCTCTGCTTGGGGGTTAGAGATCTGAGAGATGTTTGTAGCTGCAGGAACTTACTGAGGTTAAAACCCACATGCTGTGTATGTGACGAGACTCAGGTTACTAAAGCTGTGGTTTATTCACACCAAGGGCGACAGAGCAATGCGAATCGTCAGTGATTGTCACATAAAAACGAATTTTCTTCGGGCTCTGTGAAAAGTTTTCATACCTGAACGGAAGCAAATGACACAAATTGACCCATTTGATTTTCCGCAGCAATATGTGCCACTTTGTTGGCCCATTTTTGCTTGTGTGCTTTTCGCAGAGCGGACAAAAGAACGATGAATGTGGCCAAAAAACACAGCTCTTTGTTTTCACAAGGGTCGCACCCAGTGTTAAGGGGCTTTATGGATTGTTGTTTAGATTTAAAGGCTTTAAATTGGTTGCCAAATTTAATGCTTGGTGCTCAGATTGGTTGAACGTACTAGTGATAGACTGAAATATCAGCCAGGTTGATTAATCAACCAGTTGTTGGCCAATTTGAGATTATTGACATCTGCGCTGAAAATAACAGAACAGTTCCTCTACAAAATATTTAATCAGTATTTTAGTCTTGTTTTCAAATTAAAAATATCCTTAAAAAACAAGATACATTTCCTTTACAGGCAAACTGACGTAGATATTAACCCTCGGAGCCCTTTAAAAATTTGCACTGTATATATTGTTGCAATTGCAAACAGCAATCTGATCAAATAGTCATGTGTCATATGTTGTTGGAAAGCTCTCAAAGAGTAGAATACAACCTAGCCTATTTGTTTTACTCACAGACAGAAATATAGCGAGTAATAGCTAAGTATATGTCTTTGACTATTATGTTGGTGTTGCTTATATGCTGCGTTTCGCATATAACTTCACGAAAAATAAACTGAAACCACCTTGCAACTTAAATCACATACCATTATTTAGAGGAGGTGATTATCTTTCAAACGAGTCCACACACAAGATAATCAGATGTATAGATCATTAGATAATCCACATGAAGCACAATGTTACATGTGGCCACCAGGAGATGGCGCCAAATACATGACACAGACTCAATGATGACTCAAATGACACAGAATGAAACTCATTCTGTGAAATCTCATTACTAAAATCATGTCTGCATGCTATGCAAACCTTTAGTCATTGTTGTGTTTGCATGTGTAATTAGCTCTTATGTTTTATTTGTTTTGAAGAGGCTTTTGTGCACTTTTTGGACACTATGATAAATTATTTTGTAATGCTATAACTTTTGTTTGCTTTGTCAACACAACATTTTTCTCAGTTACAGTTGACATGATTGGGAACAAAACAAAAGCAATTTTTCAGAGACACCTTATTTACACCCTGATATATATAATGTCAAATAAGAAAAATAAGAAGAAAAGTACATTTTTGACTCAATTTGTTTGTGATTTTTCAGCAGTTTCTTAGGCTGAGAGTCTCAGAATGTGTCAATCTATATCATAAAAATATTTGAAAAGTTCTCTTTACAGTGATACCAAACACTTGATCCTCCTTGTTTTTTGTTGTTGTTTTTGCCTTTCATTTTGGGTATGCAACTGATACAGGAAATCTTTAAAAACACCTTCATAGCTTGGCTTCAAGGGTTGTCTTGTTTTTAGAGAAATCTAACAAAATTGAGTGAACTTTATGCTTAAAACAAGAAAAAAATTATCTGCCAGTGAGGTAAGAAAAATAAACTTGTTTTTCTATTGTTATTTTTTTTTTGTCTACCACATTGGCAATAGTTTTTTCATATTTTAAGGACAAACCTTAATACATTTTGTTAGATTTCTGTGTAAACAAAATGTAGAATCTATGTTAATTTGTTATGTTAATGGGATGTTTGGTTATTTTTTACTGGAAAACGAGACACAAATACTGAGTAAGTAAATGATTTTTGCAGTGTAGTTCCTTGTGTCAATTCCAAAATCTACCTAGAGCCTTGACAATAAACAATTATAATAATCAATCTTAAAGTTTAAGCTCATTTTGAGTAAAATTGTGTCAAATAAGTGTTCGCTTGATTACAGCAATTTTGTGGACGTCTGATTTGTCATCAAGTTGCACTGTATGAATATGGTTCATTCTCACGAAACCCATCCAAAAAATATTTAACTCCAAGTCTATAAATCTATACCATAACACATCTGGCCGTTTGACTATACCCATTGTTTTCATTGTTTTCAGTATTGACTATTAAGAAACCCATATTGTTCCACTATTAAAGTGTACAATTAAAAGACAGCAGAAATTAACACAGGCCTCTCGCACACATACAGACAATCCCTCCCTATCCTGACAGGAAGGAAAGGGCGACGTAAACAGCTAAAGGAATCTGAGAACACAGAGCGTCTGTATTCCACTATAGAAGACACACACGATTACGACCAGACTGCTTTATATCGGCTTTACAATTCATATGTGAGCAATATGTGAACGAACTAACACTAGCGCAGCAGATGGTGACTGGACATGTGCGTTTCTTGGCATATCAATAGGAGTTTATTATCAGTGACTCACACTGTGGACCTCACGAGAGAGACTTCATATCAGCGTGCCATCAAAGGTGAGTTTGTTGGCACTTGGCAAGCAACAACAGGGGAAATACGAGAGGTATGTAGTGTGTGTGTGTGTGTCCGAGAGTGTGGGTGGCACAGGCACCTCTGACATGTTGTCAGTCAGTAGAGTAAATTAGCAGTGTATGTAAGGTGCTTGTGGTATTCCAGAGAAAATACGGGCTGCTTTTCATCATAAGCCCACAGCAGAGCTGTTTTCAAGTGCTGCGTTACTGACATTTCAAAGTGTTTGTTTTTATTACGTAACTGTTTGTTAGTCATTCCCAAATCTAGTGCTTTATGTAATGACTCATATTGGCAGGTTGAGACTCGTAGACAGGGGTGTGCATTACAGAGTGTCTGCATTTGTAGGTAGTGTGTATTATGGCAAGCATAACCATTACTTTTGCTTATATTTAGTATTATACATTCAGTGTGTCGTCCTGCAGCATTTATGCTCCAGACATGAATGATCCCTCAAATCATGCATGTTGTTGAGGAGAGGTGTGCTGTTAATTTTCTTAGAGATCACACTTTTATAGATAAAATCCCATAGACTTACATTGAATGAGGGACTCGAGTCATATCTAGAAACTAGAATATCATAGAGACTCGTTTGCCAGTAAACAACCACCTAGCAACCACCCGGAACAGCCTAGCAACCTTATAGGAACCATATAGCAACTAGAGATCGACTGATATTTGATTTTGCCGATACCAGTAACACAGATGTTAGAAGAAAGCTGATAACCGATCTATTTACTGAACATTTTCTTAGTTTTTCCTTACTGTGATGGGCACAGACATGGAGGCAATAACAAAATAGATGTTATTTATTATTATTATTATTATAATTATTAATTATTACTACTACTACTAAATTGAATATTACCTTTTACTATATAGTAGGGATGTATTTCTGTCACAATTTCACACGTCTCGTTAAATTGAGCTTTTATTTTGGAGTGAAGCCCTTTCAGTTTCTGTTTGTTTTTGATGGTAGCTTCAGACCTCCGGATAAGCAGTTCACTATATGGTTTAATGTGCATAAGAAACCATGAAAGTCTGCGATTGAATTACATAAATATATAGTCTGCATGCACTGCACGCTTCAAGGTTGACAAGTGCCCTGCTCCCTGTTATCTGCTAAACACAGAGCGTGCGTGATATATCCTTGAAAGGGACTTTGCTCATTATATGGTGTATGAGCAGCCGGCTTCACACATTCATTCTGTAGCGCGCAGCACATTCAATCTGTATATTTAATTAAATCACAGCCTTTTTATATTATATGCATTCATTATATCCCAAATATGTAAAATTACGTGACATTCCTCATTTTATAGTTACTGTCACCGTCAGTCAAAATCAACATGAACTCAGCAATCAATTAGGTTGTATAAATACAAATTCTATGATTTATATGCCTCATGTCTTTTTTTTATATAACATCTCGTAGTCATAATCATGCATTATGCTACCTTCATGTGCGATCGGAATTATCCAAATTACCATTTGCGAAGTCATAATTATGAGTATGTCACGTTCAAGTGCTTTGTTGTGGGAAACATGGACAACACCAAGTTCATTCTCACATATTTCTTGGGGAACTCTTATTTTGACATTGCAGTACGTGTCTGTCAACTTGCTGACGATAATAGAATTTTGCATGAAATGCATGCTCTTTTCTCTGTGTGAAAATGTATAAAATGCATCTAATGGTTACTGATATGCATAAATGTATATGACTGAAACAGCAAGTGATAACAAGGTACAGGTAGTTGCAATTAGAAAAATTAAACCATCAGTTACTACAGAAACCGTACTCTCCTCCCAACTTGGAAACTCGATTATCAAAATTATCTCTGAGTTTCCCAGTTGTAATTACAACTTGAGGGGGCATTAACATGCAACTTCTGAGTTGGAAATTCGTATTTACAATAATTCAGATAGCATATGAAGGCAGCATTAGTCCATAAACAGTGATGGAGACTTGGCTCCATTACAATGCTCTACATGTATGTATTCACCAAATTAAGCTTTTTATAGCCTATATATTCACCAGATGAAGGGTTATATATACAGTATGTAAAATATATATAAATATATATATATGTGTGTGTGTGTGTGTGTGTGTGTGTATATATATATATGTGTGTGTGTGTGTGTGTGTGTGTGTGTGTGTGTGTATATATATATATATATATATATACACACACACACACACACACACAGTAGGGCTGTCAAACGATTAAAATATTTAATCGCGATTAATCGCATAAAGTTTTGTAATTAATCGCGATTAATCGCAATATCTTTATAAACACGAGTGGATAAAATATGCTTAATCCAGATGTATTTTTCAGTCATCCACACAAAACCACCCCACCAACAGAGTTGAACAACAGAAAATCAACACAACTCTATTCAAATTATGTACAAAATATGGTAGTTGTAAGAGTGTTAGGACAGTATTTATTCGCTTATTTTATGGAGTTTTGACAGACATAATCTTTACAGGAGCACAGTGGAATTAAATAGCTCTGGTCGTGTGATTATTTGCACCACTCATGCAAAAAAGTCTGCACTGTCATTTACAATTGACAAATACATCACAAACTCCTTTTAGACCCCAGTCACAACTGTAACCATTGGGATTAAATGGGTTATTGACAGTGTAGATTACCTGCAGGGTTCCAGCAATGTCTCCAACTTCTACATTGACTAGTGCTCTATCAAACAGAGACACTGTCACAGAACCTTGGAGACAGCAGCAGGGTTTCCGTTAGCCGGTAATCAGTACCGCCGCTCCCTATATGCATATTACGCAGTCTGCGTATGGCACCAACTCCCTAGTGGGCACCAGAAACTCCACCGGCTGCCTTTACTGGCACGATATGCATTATTTAAGGACCCGGTAGCAGTCGCGGAACACAGACGATCGCTGCATGCTCACACTTTAACTTCACGCTCGCACCACGCCTCGCAACTTTCGTACCGCACCTTGCAGTGCAAG
This sequence comes from Myxocyprinus asiaticus, assembly GCF_019703515.2. NCBI lineage: Eukaryota > Metazoa > Chordata > Actinopteri > Cypriniformes > Catostomidae > Myxocyprinus > Myxocyprinus asiaticus. Next base: position 2,152,245 of record NC_059346.1, on the reverse strand, counting down.
GCAGGTGTTCAAATGGCAGCTGTCTTGCCGCTGCAATCATGTTACAAAGTTCCGAGCTCTCTCTGTGCTTTGCGGGCATGTATTACTGCTGTGCTACATTGATAAAATGCTTAGCGCAGGTATCAGCATAATGTCTGCCACTATCTGTTTTCCCGACGGTCAATATAGGGCTGTCAAACTGCTGTGCTACATTGATAAAATGCTTGGCACAGGTCTCAGCATAATGTCCCCCACCATCTGCTTTCACGACGGTCAGTGAATGGTTTATTAAAAGGGTCATATAAGGACGTGCGTTAACAGCATAAAAAAAATTAGTGGTATTAAAGGAATATTGCGTTAACGTGTTATTAGCGTGTTAACTTCAACAGCCCTAATATATATATATATATATATATATATATATATATATATATATATATATATATATATACTGCATATACTGTATATATATACATATAAACATATTTCACAACATGAGGTTTTTTACTATTCATATTATTCATTTAGACATGATGTTGAAGATGCAATGTATGTTCTGACGGGGCATGTTTCCATATACTCGCATTTTTCTTTGCATGCCCTTACTTCAATTCAGAACACTAATCTTGATAACAAACTGTACATTAAAGTGAGGATAAATCACATGGATAAATATTAGATATAGATACAGCTTATCCCCACGCGGTGTCAGTAACTGTTAATATTTCACATCCAATCACTGAAGTCTTACTCCAGAACCCTCCAATGGCATCCAGAAGGGAAAACAAATTAGCCAAACTATCGTCTATCGATAATTGGCAACTATCGTTGCCGATTAATCGGCAAAACTGATTAATCGTCAACCACTACTAGCATACACCTAGCAAGAAAACCTTAGCAATAGTATAGAAACACCCTTGCAACCAGCTAGCTCTTAAAAAACTGAATTAAAGGTGCACTCAGTAATTTTTGGAAATATGTCAAAGTGGCTTACATTGGTTCACACTGACACCTAGTGGCCTGGATGCTGCATCATTCAAATACAGTAGTTTTCAATTACCAGTGCCATTGTTGAAATTTACTATGCACAGTAAACCAGGATTAATTTAATCCACGAATGAAAGAGTCCAATAACAGAGCAGTTACTGAGATTAAGCGAGTAGTATTCAGCTGGTCATGTGATGCTAACATGGCTGCCCCCATGAGGGGACCCTCTCCATGTAGAATAAAACAGCATTTATATGGTTACAGATATGACTGAACTCTTCATCTAACAAGAGTGGACATGATTTTTGTACATACATTTCAAAATTACTATTCATTTCTTTAGAAGTAAAACTTTGTAAATGAGGGGAAAAAAATTACTGAGTGCACCTTTAAATAAATAATTTAAAAAAAACCTGCGTTAATGATCTTTGGTCAGCATAAACAAGCAACATTTTTGAACACTGTATGTGTCAGCATGATTTATGCATATGTGATGGTTGTTAGTGTTTGTTAAAGCTGAGCTAGTTGTTGAGTCTGAGGTCTGCTTTCACAGGCATTATTGATCTGCTTCAGAGTAAATGAAATGAAAACTCAAGTCAGTGAATTAGAAACTAAAATTTCTGGACAGTGTCGACTCAAACAACGTCAGCAGTGAGATCTGTTTTACATCTGTTTTACCCATTTACATTGGACATCAATGCGGTACAAACCCCTTTTCCTTTTTTAATGTTGTCTGGATCATATTTTCTTTGACCTTGTGAAGTTTTGTTGATGGTTTTTGAGGATGAGGGCATGTCACACAACCTGACATCTGTCTAATTGGACGAGATTTTACCCAGAGACAGATGCATTTATGACAAAATACTCACGTTTGTTTGGACGCAGGGCCTTTGATGAACAACAAAAAATTAGGGAAATGTTTTCTCGTATCTTTTAAAAGTTGAAAAGCCTATATATATTTCTATCCTAACTAGGGCAGCACAATTAATTGAAATCAATTCTAAATCGCAATATGACCTTGTGCAATTATTAAAACGCAAAAGGTTGCGATTTAAATAAATAAATAGTCTGCATGCGCTGCTCGCTTCAAAGTTTCCGTTTGTTTATGTGCGCTGTGCCCGTTTTATTTAAAGTGCTTCAGATTCACTTTAATTTCACTTTTGCATAATTCCAAATATGTTTGGCCGCTACAAGTTAATATACAAATAAAATATCTGTGGCACTGAGTATTTTTGGACAGAAGAGGAGATGATAAAATGAGGAGCACATTATATAGATGTTGTGAACTCTGCTACAACCAGAAACTCTTAAGGTGTTGCTGCATTTCCTGCCAAAATAAAATCTTGATTATATTATCAAATAAAAGCTTGATACATTACTATTGTATAATTGCAATAATAATAATAAATATAGCTGCAAGCAGCCAATACGGGGCCAAGCACCAGCATGGCAACCAGTCTCAAAACTCTTAAAAAGCACTTGTTTTGGATATGATGAATTGCTGGAGCGCTTGAAGGAAAGCTGTGTAAAGTTTCTCTGGGAATGCATCAGCTTATGGCACATGGTGATGTGCTGTTTCTCATAATGTGTTCAATTAGCCGGCTGTTGAATGGCCTCCTTGTGATGCGTTTGCTCTCTGGCAGATTACTGACCGTAATGCGATTAGATAAATGAAGTGTGATTTCCTATCAGAACACAAAACATTTACTGTGGATTGAGAGGTGAGAAAAAAACGGCCTTCTACTCAGAATTGCTTTAGTAGACCTGAGAGGACAATTATGACAATCTGTAGATTTATTTTAGTGTCGTTTTCAGAAGAGAACAATGTCGTCCATAGTGTTCGAAGTCTTTAATTCTTTGTACGGTCCCAAAATAGCCTTATATAATGTTAGCAATATACACATACTCTCTAAAGATGACATACTCCTTGAAAAACGAATTTTAATTATTAAATTTTTTTGTCACTTTGGAAAGTGTGACAAGGAGGACACACGGCCGGCCCTGAATCGGGCTAATCAGCCGGGAGGGGGATAAAGACGAGCCGGAGGCGCCAGTTTCAGAGAGAGAGAGAGAGAGAGAGAGAGAGAGAGAGACGCACGTGGCCACGTTGCATGTGTGTCTGTGTTTATGTTTGTTTTATGTTGAGTTTTATCATTAAACTTTACGTTGACCGTTTAGCCGGTTCCCACCTCCTCCTTGCCCACCTTACCTCGTTATGTTGGTGCCGAAAACCAGGAGGGAGGAGGGATGCGCTGTCGTGGAGTCCTTGCCGCTGCCATCCACCAGGGGAGCAGTCGCGGCTGTCTGCCTGGGGAAGGAGGAATCGCTGCCATCTGCCGAAGAAGGGGAGGAGCAGTTCCGTCCACCGGGGGCCGGAGGACTCGCTGCCGTACGCCGGGGAGGAGCGAACTGGCTTCCGCCAAAGGGCGGAGGAGCAATTGAGGACCGGGCGACAGTGTGTCAAGGAGCAGGCGAGCATGTTTTTCTCTCTTTCTCTCTCTGTCGCTCCGCCTCGCTCTTTCCCTCTCCCCTTTCCATCCCCTCGTCTCTCCCTGGGCTGCAAAAGGCGGAAAAGACCTGCCGGCAGGCACGGCCGGAAGAGCAACGTACCCCCTCCAGGAAGGGAGGAGAGTGAATCGAGTCGGGTGATGGAGGAGTGTGACGAGGAGAGGGCAGGGCGGGGCCGGGCCGTGACGACACACGGCCGGCCCTGAATGGGGCTAATCAGCCGGTAGAGGGATAAAGGCTAGCCGGAGGCGCCAGTTCGAGAGAGAGATAGAGATGCACACGGCCACATTGCATGTGTGTCTGTGTTTATGTTTGTTTTATGTTGAGTTTTATCATTAAACTTTACATTGACTGTTTAGCCAGTTCCCGCCGCTTCCTCATTACAAAAAATTTTGATATATTGGACAACTTCGATGGCGTCACTTTCACAGAATCAATATTTAATGGAAATTTAAAGCAAATTAAAGAGGATGATATTTAACTTGTATGTACTGAATTAAAATTATTTAATTTTTTAAACAACTATGCTATTAAACGTTTTGTTATAATATTGTTTATATTAATTATGTATGGTTGATATAGGCCTATTATTTATTTTATTTGTTGTAATTTAGTATTTAAAAATATGATTTGCTCTTAAAATATTAACTCGGTAAAAAATAGTGTTAAAAATACACAGTCCCTTTCTGATGCAATTTTAATGGTATATTCAGGTTAAATAAAAGTTGTCAGCACTTACAACGCATGTTTAATTTGTTTTTAAAAGCTAAGGGACAAGTTGAAATTATTTTCTGTGGTTTTCGACGGCATTCAACGGTTTTTGGGAACACTTTACAGTAAGGTCCTATTTATTAACATGGGGAAATGCATTTGGTATCATGAACTAACAATGAACAATATTTTATTACAGCATTTATTAAAATTGGTTAATGTTAATTTATGGAAATACGATTGTTCATTTAGTTCATGATAGTTTATAATGCATTAACTAATGCTAACGTATTAATACAAGAACTTTTAATTTATAAAATGTATTCGTATATGTTGAAATTAACATTAGCTAAGTATTGTTCATTGTTAGTTCATGTTAATGCTTGTTTTTCTATGAAAAAGAGAATTATTTAGAGTCTCGCAAGTCCATAAATTACTTTATATGATCAAATTGTCTGTAGTCTATAAGAGTGTTACGTTAACACGCTGCATGTACGTTTTTATTAGACTGTTTGTACATCATCAGGTCTGTAAAGTTGCCCATTCAAATTCCAGCTGTGTTTAATTTAATCAAGAGTTTTCCTGCAGTGCCGTGTGTTGCATTGAAGGAATTTTCCAGGTTAATTCCTTCCAGGAAACAACTTATAGACAGAGGAACTAGAGGAGACGTTGTGAGGAAGCAGATCCAGAATTGGACATAGTTAGGATAGAATAGTAAATAGGCATATCAACTATTAAAATATAATTAAATATAATTTGTTATCTGTACAGGTATTAATCCTAAAGTATAAAACCTTGTCATATTTATTTGCTAATTTGAATACATTTCACAGGTAAATTAAATAAGTACATTTTACTTAACTTTTCGAGCTGCTGGCCCCATCATGCATCAGGCTTGAATAATTAATGAGCTTGCATGGTTGGTACGTTTATTTACACCATTTCTATTGTTAATTTTGTTGTTGAGTTTGGTAACTTGTTTTTTGAAGTTTGAAGTTAAAAATTACCGTTCATGAAATACATTTTTTTTTATCTGTTGCTTGTATTGATGTCTGTGTGCGCAGATCTAGATCTTATTTCTATTGCTAGTAATGCAAGGTGTTGTTGTAGGGCGATATGGCCAAAAATATTAGGGTTAGGTTTAGGGTTAGGGTTAGGTTAGGACCGCAGTGACCGGCGTAGCCTAATCATTAACAGTCTGAGAAAGCTGAGCTGCTTGCGTTTTTAGTGACTCGCGCCTGATCGTCTAGATGTAGAACAGGCTAATCATTGATATCATGGATTTTATTTCTATCGTTATAAATATCGAGATAGGGCTGGGCGATAAAACTATCTCACAGACTACACAGCAGGCATTAAGCTTTTTAAGTAAGGAAAGTTCAAAAAGTGACGTTCTAATAGTATTTTCAATTAATTTTTACTTAGTTTATTTAAGTATCATGTATACCATATATGTAAGTAAAAGTTACTGTATTTACTCAAATGTTTAAGTTAAGTTTACTCACTTTAATCAATATTTTGCCATGAATTTAAGTAGATTTTAATTTTATACCATTAAGTTTACTTCGAAAAAATGTGTGCAAAAGCATGCAAAATAAAAATTAAGGTAAATATTACTAGTAATTTTGTTTTATGTAGTACATGATTAAACAGGATTATAAGAAAAGTTAAAAATGTAAAATAATAAAATGTTCATTTAAAATGTACTAAGTTTATTTAAGTACCATGTACATCCGATTTGGAAGTGAAAGTTACTGTATTAACTAAAATGTTCTCACTAATCAGTATTATTTCATGAAGTAGATTTTACTCAATTTTATTCCATTACAATTTATTACTTGCGAAATAAAAATTAAGTACATTTTCTTTGTGTCGATGACCTGTCTGCTGTGAATTATTGGTTGTAGAGGGCATGAAACCATCAAAATTCAAGAGACATTTAAAAACTAAAAATGTAAAAAAAAAAAAAAAACTATTCAGCCTACGTCAATAATGTTAGTAATTGAGAATATTGTCAAGTCGTCATTTTTATTTGTATAGCGCTTTTTACAATACACATCGTTTCAAAGCAGCTTAACAGAAAATGAAACTGTAATATCTATAAAGTCTTAGTCATCAATAGCCTAGTTTCAATCCACTTTTCACGCTATTTTGTTATCGACAAATTGAAAATGTGTAAAAAATATTTTGCTAAATTTGCCGTCTTCTGCCTGTTTCCATTCAAATGGCCTTTTATAATGGCCATTTGAAATATAATATAATTTATAAATGGTGTGCTTGATGACGTCATGCTTAAAAAAACACTTTGTCGCATAAGTTTTGGTTTAGCGCAAAAGAAATCTTCCCTGAAGCCGTTTCTATACAGAAATGTGTGTTTATCGCTAATTCGCCTCCCAGATGTCCCTAATGTTTTTCCTCTGATGTTTTGGTCAAATGGGGAGAGTATTGAGACAATTCATTGAAATTAGACTTACTGTCATTTTGATTTCACAAATAAAAGCAATCAGAAGACGAGGAATTGCAATCGTAAGGGAACAGTTGCCCTTCTGATAGGACTGTAATATCGGTCCTGATGTTGCGTCTATCGCAGGTTGCCACCGGTTACGACCTGAAAGTGAATCGTCATGACCCTGTTCAAGCTGGTAACCTGCACCAAGTAGTGGAGGAAACTTTCAGTCTTAGTATAAGGAGCATCCATCCATGTGTATCTGCTGTGTGCACAGATATTAAAGAAACATTGATGCGGTGTAATATCAGTGTTTACATATATGATACATTCCTGATATTCAAGAGGATATTTTAAACAATCATCTAATCTAAAGCATCACAGCTGCATTATGTCCCGCATATTTCTCCAGCAACTTTTAACGACCAACTGAACTTGATTATCATCTAAAATTAATGTTAGCGTCATAATGCAATGTACATTTTCTGAATGCGATCCGAGGTAAAGAGGGTTAGATTTAAAATATTTAAACGTTTTAAAATGTTCAAAAGCTCGTTTTCTGAAAGTGAACTCCACATTGAACAAATAGTTCTGATAGTTTATTCTTGATAAACGTCTAGAACATTCTGAGAATGTCATTCAGACAACTTTATTCATCTACAGAACAGGGTACGGCTAATTTAAGTTTGTGTAAAGAAAAGGCATATTTAGGTCTAAAAATATATATTTTTTTCGTTTGGTAATTTATTTATTTTTAATTTAATGCATTTTTCATTTGGTAATTTATTTTATTTAATATAGGGAATTTTGCCAGCATATTTTTAAAAGCTAAAAAATTTATAGAATTGGGCTATATGTTAGTGTTCCAGCACACTGAAGCTTTTCTCCTAGTATTGTGTATTTATTTTTCATTTAAAACAACAGACGGATGTCTACCATGATTAAATTAATCACAAACAGTGGCCATTCATTTGTACTCCATGCACTTGTTGATGTGAATGATGGCACTCCTGGAAGTGTCATGTTTGCAGTGATCGGATCTTTATGCCGTTCAGATCAATCCATAATCACGTATAATAAATTGGCTTTCAATGATGTATATATACACCTTATCGTCATGATTAACACAGGCTAATGATTGGGATAAATTCTGTCATGTGACACTACATTTTTGCGTTAATGCCAATATTCTCGACAAAAAATGTTTCCAAACCAGTTTTTCGCGACATTTCATGTAACGACATAGAGTTTATGCGCTAGAGTTAAACGGAAAAATATTATGTCGACACTTGTGAAATTTAGCGATAATTTGCATCAGCTTAATTTTGATGCGCTAAAACTTTTTCCGCAAAAAATCCTTGGATGGAAACGTAGTTATTGTGTAGTTGTAAATTGTGTATAAAAATAAATAATTAAACAGTTAAATAATAATTGTATTTATTATATTGTATTTGGCCTAATATTGGTAGGCCTATGCAGTTGATAGATTTAATTTTTGATTTGAACCCTATAATGTCGCCTGTGTCAAATTTGATACGCTATTTTCTAAAGCCTGTGCATCATTAACAATCTACATTTTGCAGATAATCATGTTGTCTGGAATGTACTCGATGTTTGCTGGCACGTGGTGGAGGTTTATGGGCATTTCTTGATGTCCGCTTTTTTTATTGCGTGCACTCGTTTTTTATGTGAAATCTTTGCTGATTTTAATAAAGTAAAAGTGACTTTTATGTTGGGATAAATGACAGCTTATTTTAATAAAGTAAAAGTGACAGTAATGATTATATTGTTACTGATATTTTAAAATGAGTATTTGCTGAATATAAGCAATTTGTGCTTGGTTAAAGTTTTGTATATTATTTTATTGAAAATGCATGTTGAAATCCATGAATCAAATATGATACAACAGACTTTTGAGGAATATCTCTCAATCACCATTACATGTGAACTAATATTTCTGAATATTTTCATATATGCAGTCTGCTCTGTCATTATAAAGATCTCATTATTTTACATTTCAAGCTATGATGATGTCATCTTACCATAAGATCCTGAGACCCAGCGCAAAAACTTTTACAATTTCCCTTTTTTAAATGTCAATATAGTGTTTGGTGCATAAAATACATATGATCAAAATAGTTTATTGAAAAAAGAATATTTGATTCATATTGTATTTATACTGTGATAGATTTCAATCCATATTTATAGAGCAAGAAGAGGAAGTTGTCATGGTCAAACTCTCAAATATTTGGTATCTCTGAAAAGTCCAAAGAGTCCTCTGATAATACCCCAAGATTTACCTCTGTAGAAAAACTTCCATAACAAATGTCCTACACAGAAATTAATAAGAGAATTGCTTCTCCCTTTCAGAGTTGTAACTTGACACTGCGTCTTTTAAAAGCGGTATAAGATATGTATCAAGTGGTCAAAGATATCTGTCTTCTAGTGCATTAATATATTCAAAAATAGTCCAAAATAGTGCAGATGGGTCCCCACAGAAGGCCTGCTGTCTTGACTTGAATTGCGCACCAGTGGGCGGGGCCAAGGGTTCGATGATGCATTTGTTGTGGGATGTGTAAATACAAATGAGCAATGGAATGGCGTTACTCTCACCCATGAGTTTAGCAATACTCTATTCAGTATTTATTTACTTCTGCTGTGTAATGTAGAGTTCAGTGATCTCATCTCTGTCTGCTTAAAACAGACGTCTACAAACCCGTCTCTAATTCCATCAGCCACTCAGCCATTTTAATAGGGGTCAGAGGTCACGCTTGTTTGAATGGGAATCTTAATTGCCTGACTGACTGTTGCTCGGGTCGTTTCCTCTCTTTTCTGTAAATGATCCATCTTCATTCTCCTAACATTTTCACAATGCCCCGCCAATGTTCTCTCAGCACTTGTCTGTAAACTAGATTCAACTCTCAGTAGACAGGTCATTTAAGACAGGTCATTTGTTTACTTGAATGATTAAGATTTTAATGTTTTGATGAGAGATTGATTTCCTTAATCCAGCTTTTCAATGACTCTGTGTCAAATCCTGAAGAGCTTCCTAACTAGACAGTATTTTAAGGCATCATGCTGCCAATGTGCTGTTTGGCTGTTTCACATGAAGCATTACTCTCAGTAGAAAGAATGAACTATGTGCTTTATTCTTTTCTCTTTGCTGAGATGTGAAATAGCTGGAAACTGAGAAAGCACTTTAATGTGGAAAAAAATTACAAATATCATCTTTAGTGCACCTACTCTTCTGTATAAAGCTACATGTGCTTACAAAACCATCTTGAATGTATTTTAGCATATGTTCACACATGTGGACTACAGATGCTATGTGATTTTCACCATGATGGATGTGAATGTGTATGCATTTAACCCTTCTATTGTGTTCAGAATCTGCAGACACCTTTTGCGTTCGTGGGTCAATTTTGACCCGGTTTAATTCAAGCATATAAATAATTCACAACCCAAAGTTTTTCATCTAAAACTATATTGTAAGTCATATATAGGTTCTTAACTATTCATACATGTAAAAAGATTGATATTTTTGGCATGTTAACTGACAAATATAAAAGTTATTAATTAATATGCCTTTTTATTTATTTTTTTAATAATAAAATGTAGAAATTCTTTGTCATTTCAAAATATACAGTAACTACAGCAAAACCAGTGTGACACAGGTGAAGACATTTTTTTTATCAACATTTCTGTGAAAATGTATCTAAATATAACATAATGTACAATTTATATTAACATCTAATTTGAGAATTTCCTATTACTCATAACTGCTCAATACAACTTGGTGGTCAAAAGTTATGAAACCAGCGTAACTTCATTAAAACAACAGTACAACTCAAGTATACAACATTAATACTTTACTATGATTTTAAGTTAAATATATTCTATTTACTCTCATGAACTGTTGAATGTAGATGTGTGAGTTTGCTGTAAGCTGGTTTTGCATCAGATGGCTGCAGAATAAAAGTTGGACAATTTCCTCTTTCAAGCCCTAATTAGAATAATATATGCATGAACTTTTGCTCCGGCCACACCCCCTTTAGACAGTAGTACCTTTGATTTAGTTTATTTGTTATGTTTGTTATGTCTGTCATGTCTGTTTTGTACATGAATGTGTGTGTGTGTGTGCGTGACTGTGTGTGTGTGTGTGTGTGTGTGTGTGTGTGTGTGTGTGTGTGTGTGTGCAGTCCCAGTGAGAGACAAAAAAGTGTGAGAGAGTATAGGAAAGAGGCAAAATGTAAGTAAAGTGTTTAAAAGTAAAAATCTCATTCATAGATGTACAACCCCAATTCCGAAAAAGTTGGGAAAGTATGAAAAATGCTAATAAAAATAAAAAGGCGTGATTTGTAAATTAAATTCACCCTTTGCTACATTGAAAGCTCTACAGCTACACATTATATGATGTTTACCTTGTGAATTTCATTGTTTGATTGTTTTTTTATGTGCAGTAATTGCGGGGTCTTCATTGCCGTATTGTGCGCTTCATAATGTGCCACACATTCTCAATTGGAGATGGTCAGGACTGCAGGCAAGCCAATGTAGCACCCACACTCTCTGTTTATTCGACCAGTATGTGGTTTGAAGTTGTCCTGCTGAAAATGCCGGGACGTCCCTGGAAAAGACAGTGCTGGATGGCAGTAAATGCTCCTCCAAAATTTGTACATATCTGTCTGCATTAATGGTGCCCTCACAGATGTGCGAGTTACCCGAGCCATGGGCACCGAAACACCCCTGACCCATACAGACACTGGCTTTTGGACCTGACGCTGATAACAGCTTGGATGGTCCTTTTCCTCTTTGGTCCGGATAACACGACAGCTTTGTTTTTCAAAAACTATTGGAAATGTGGACTCATTGGACCAAAAAACACAGTTCAACTGTTCTACTTTCCATCTAAGATGAGACTGAGCCCAGAGAAGTCGTCAGTGCTTCTGGACAGTGTTGATGTATGGCTTCTCTTTTGCATAGTAAAGTCTTAACTTGCATCTGTGGATGCAGCGGCGAGTGGTGTTGACTAACAAAGGTTTACTAAAGTAATCCCAAGCCCATGTTCATGATATCCATTACAGATGAATGATGTTTATAAGACAGTGATGTCTGAGGGATCAGAGATCATGAGCATTCAGAAATGGTTTTCGTCTTGCCCTTTACGCACTGAGATTTGACCAGGTTCCTTGAATCTTTTAACTATATTGTGCACTGTAGAGGATGAAATGCCCAAAATCCTTATTTGTCTTTGGGGAACATTGTTCTCAAAGTGCTGGATTATTTGCTGAAGCGTCATTTGGCAAATTGACAAGTCTCAAATGATTCTTGCTCTTGAAGGACTCGGCTGTTTTTGGAGGCTCCTTATATACTATGACTTGATTGCCTCACCTGTTTAACATCTCCTGTTTCACATCACCTTGCTATTTTAACTTGTCAAATTGTTATTAGTTTTAAATTGGCCCTGTTACAACTTTTTCGGAGTGTGTTTCAATCATCTGATTTGAAATGACTGTACATTTAAAAAAACAAACAAACAATGAAATTCACAAGGTAAAACATCATATAATGTGTAGTTGTAGTGCTTTCACTATAGCAAAGGGTGAATATCATTTACAAATCACTCGTTTTTGGTTTTATTAGCATTTTTCATTCTGTCCCAACTTTTCCCAGAATTGGGGTTGTACAAAAAAAATCTACATAATATGTCCATTTCAAAATTGACCCGTGAACGCAAAATATGTAAAAAAAAAAAAAAAAAAAAAAAAAAAAATATATATATATATATATACACACACAGTGGTGTGAAAAAGTGTTTGCCCCCTTCCTGATTTCTTATTTTTTTGCATGTTTGTCACACTTAAATGTTTCAGATCATCAAACAAGTTTAAATATTAGTCAAAGATAACACAAGTAAACACAAAATGCAGTTTTTAAATGAAGGTTGTTATTATTAAGGGAAAACAAAATCCAAACCTACATTGCCCTGTGTGAAAAAGTGATTGCCCCCTAAAGCTAATAACTGGTTGGGCCACCTTTAGCAGCAACAACTGCAATCAAGCGTTTGCGATAACTTGCAATGAGTCTTTTACAGCGCTGTGGAGGAATTTTGGCCCACTCATCTTTGCAGAATTGTTGTAATTCAGCCACATTGGAGGGTTTTCGAGCATGAACTGCCTTTTTAAGGTCATGCCACAGCATCTCAATAGGATTCAGGTCAGGACTTTGACTAGGCCACTCCAAAGTCTTCATTTTGTTTTTCTTCAGCCATTCAGAGGTGGACTTGCTGGTGTGTTTTGGATCATTGTCCTGCTGCAGAACCCAAGTTCGCTTCAGCTTGAGGTCACGAACAGATGGCCGGACATTCTCCTTCAGGATTTTTTGGTAGACGGCAGAATTCATGGTTCCATTTATCACAGCAAGTCTTCCAGGTCCTGAAGCAGCAAAACAGCCCCACACCATCACACTACCACCACCATATTTTACTGTTGGTATGATATTCTTTTTCTGAAATGCGGTGTTACTTTTACGCCAGATGTAATGGGACACACACCTTCCAAAAAGTTCAACTTTTGTCTCGTCAGTCCACAGTGTATTTTCCCAAAAGTCTTGGGAATCATCAAGATGTTTTCTGGCAAAAATGAGACGAGTCTTAATGTTCTTTTTGCTCAGCAGTGGTTTTCATCTGGGAACTCTGCCATGCAGGCCATTTTTGCCCAGTCTCTTTCTTATGGTGGAGTCATGAACACTGACCTTAACTGAGGCAAGTGAGGCCTGCAGTTCTTTGGATGTTGTTGTGGGGTCTTTTGTGACCTCTTAGATGAGTCGTCGCTGCACTCTTGGGGTAATTTTGGTCGGCCGGCCACTCCTGGGAAGGTTCACCACTGTTCCATGTTTTCGCCATTTGTGGATAATGGCTCTCACTGTGGTTCTCTGGAGTCCCAAAGCTTTAGAAATGGCTTTATAACCTTTTCCAGACTGATAGATCTCAATTACTTTCTTTCTCATCTGTTCCTGAATTTCTTTGGATCTCGGCATGATGTTTAGCTTTTGAAGATCTTTTGGTCTACTTCACTTTGTCAGGCAGGTCCTATTTAAGTGATTTCTTGATTGAGAACAGGTGTGGCAGTAATCAGGCCTGGGTGTGGCTAGAGAAATTGAACTCAGGTGTGATAAACCACAGTTAAGTTATGTTTTAACAGGTGGGGCAATCACTTTTTCACAGAGAGCCGTGTAGGTTTGGATTTTGTTTTCCCTTAATAATAACAACCTTCATTAAAAAACTGCATTTTGTGTTTACTTGTGTTATCTTTATATAAATGGTTATATCTCTTAAACAATTTTATCCAAAAATCTGGAAAATAAAGAAATAAATAATAATAATAATAATAAATAAAATATATATATATATATGTGTGTGTGTGTGTATATGTGTGTGTATATATATATATATATATATATATATATATATATATATATATATATATATATTTTTTTTTTTTTTTTTTTTTTTTTTTTGGTGTGTGTGTATTGATAGTCTTGACAAAGTCCAAAAGTTTGGTTCCCATACTAAAAACTATGTGGTATTTAAAAATGATTATCTACCACTCCTGGGTCAAAAATGACCCGAATGCAATTGGAGGGTTAATGTTGTGTAGTTCCAAACTTTAGAGATATTAATTATTTTGCCTTCTAAGACACCTTCTTTTGGCCAAATTCTGTATGTATTTAATGTCTTGTCATTGTCAGTGCAGTAATATTAGTGTCTTTTCATGTATGTGTAGCTGCATCTGGCTGCGCTGGCATCTCTGAAGGGAGACGTGCTGGAACTGAAACAGCGACTGCTGCAGACAGAGAGAGAGAGAGACACGCTGGAGAAGAGACTGGCAAAAGCACAGGTCACTATACACACACACATATTTATTGTGTAAATTGAAGAGTTACAAGGTGAATTCGTTAGAACACTTTATATTGTGCAATGTGCAACTAAGGAGCTGTTCAAATGGGACGCGTTCTTTTAAAAAATACTAGGTCAAACACTGGGGTTTCAAGCCATGTTTTTAAAATGTGAACTTGATATTAAGTTGACACTGCATTTAAAAATTGCAGCATTCATGGCATAAGCAGCTGAAAAAACAGTGAGATGCTTCGCAACAGTCAAAGACGTTAAAGTCAGATTCATCAAATATCCATATGTCATATGTTGCTGGAAAGCTCTCAAAGAGTAGAATACAACCAGCCTATTTGTTTTCTCATGAGTATATATATTGCGAGAAATAGCTAAGTATATGTCTTTGACAATTATGTTGGTGTTCCTTATATGCCGTATTTTCGCATATAACTTCACATGAAATTAACGGAACATAAAATATCACATACCATTACTTAGAGGAGGTGATTATCTTTCAAACAAGTCCACACACAAGGTAATCAGATGTATAGATCATTAGATAATCCACATGAAGCACAGTGTTACATATGGCCACCAGGAGATGGCGCCAAATACATGACACAAACTCAATGATGACTCAAATGACACAGAATGAAACTCATTCTGTGAACTCTCATTACTAAAATCATGTCTGCATGCTATGCAAACCTTTAGTCATTGTTGTGTTTGCATGTGTAATTAGTTCTTATGTACAATTATTATGTTTTATTTGTTTGGAGAGGCTTTTGGACATAAATTATTTTTGTAATGCTATAACTTTTGATTGCTTTGTCTTATAAAAACAAACATTTTCTCTGATACAGTTGACATGATTGGGAACAGAACAATTGCAGTTTTTCAGAGACACCTTATTTATACCCAGAGATATATAATGTCAAATAGGAAAAAAAGTACATTTTTGGCTCAATTTATTTTAGGCTGATAATCTCAGAATGTATCATAAACTATATTATTAAAAAATTTGAAAAGTTTTCTTTACAATTATACCAAACACTTGACCCTCCTTGTTTGTTTTTTGTTGAGTTATAAGCCTTTAATTTTTGGTATGCCACTTGAACAGGAAATCTTCAAAAACACCTTCAGAGCTTAAAGGGTTAAATAGAAAAAAAATAATAATAATTAAAAAATATATCTAAAAAAGTTTTTCATTTAATTTAAAAATAATACATTTTCAAGTAATACATTTAATTACATAAATAAATAATAAAAATGTGCAGACAGACTACACATACAGAGGACAACATGTCCTGTTTGGACTGTTCCTAACATTGCTGTAATATTTGGTAGAAGAAATTATGAAAAATCAATAACAAATTAATAAATTCACATTTGTTTAGGCAGTTATGGTGTTTTGTAAACCACATTTTGTCTTTAAAATAATATCACTTTTATAATTTTTTCTCACACTCTTTATACATGAAAATATTTAGCTGCCTTCATATTTAGGGAACTTTTTGGAGTTGGTCCCGTGCAAGGGGTCATCATATTTAGGGTCCTTGGAGTTAAAAAGTTTGTGAATCTAGTGCGTCATTGGAGATTCAGTCATTCTGTTGAGATCAGATTGTTGAGGGTGCATATGATGTGTTTTCATTTAAATGAAACTGGTTACCATGCTAACTGTGTCATCAGTGTCATCACTCAGCTCGGCCAGAGCTTGTGTAGTTTGTGTGTTAATGTAATCTGTGGTTGCAACGGTGTTCTGAGTGTTTTTTAGTGTGTTGCTATTTGGTTACTATGGTGTTTTGAGTGATTTCAATGTGTTGCTATGGTGTTCTGAGTGGATTTAGTGCGTTGCCATGCAGGGGCGGATCTAGAAATGTTTTATAAGGTGCCAAGGGGGTGGCATGCAGACTATGAGGAGTGGCAACAACAAAGCAAGTGCCCATGCGTAGTTCTTACGGATTAAGTCATTAAGCTTCATTACAACCAGTAAGTACTTGTTAATTAATTGTAGTCACTATCATATTACAAATGTCCATGAATTTGCGATACAACTGCATTTCCACAGCAACCACATAGCATTTTGCTACTGATTTGCCAACAATTAAAAAAAATATTTTTTGCGTAATAAAAAATAAGTAAAAATGTATATCTCCAGAGCACCAAGAAATTGTCCATTAAACACATCAACAAATTCTAAATGTTTCTTAGCTTGATATTTAGAACCGACAATCTGGACTAAATGTCACCACCTTATGCCGGCCAAATTGTTTTTTGTTAAGT
This sequence comes from Myxocyprinus asiaticus, assembly GCF_019703515.2. Lineage (NCBI taxonomy): Eukaryota > Metazoa > Chordata > Actinopteri > Cypriniformes > Catostomidae > Myxocyprinus > Myxocyprinus asiaticus. The sequence continues at coordinate 2,135,443 of NC_059346.1, read as the reverse complement.
GTACCCATGGATGGAGAGTGCATGCATATCCAATGTTATTCTGCTAATAACGTGCTGTAGGCCTATCACTTTTGTAACAGCTGGAATAATCCATTTGAAAGCGAAGATTAACACAGTTAGGCCTAAATAAAAAAAATAAAGACTTTATGCAAAATTGTACTGTGGGGGGCAGTGCTGCGAAACTCATGAATATGAATTGTTATGCACAGTATAAGATTCTTTTAAATTACCTTTGATCAACAGCCATTCTTAATGACTAATTCAAGCCCTCAAATAACAACACTGATAACAGCTGCAACAAACACTTATCATAACATTCAAAATAACACATTCCAGTGGCGGATCGCCAGTCAAAACACACATGGATGAAATAGAAACTCCTACTCAAGAACTGGAGATGTTTCATCTGGATTATACACATACTTGACGAATGCTATTTCAGAAAGTGGTGAGGACGCGTCTGAGAAATTCATCTTTTACCTCTTTTTTTCAAAGTATTTGTCCATGTGGTCATTGTTGGTGAGGAAATAAGCAATAGTAGGTACGCGATTGGCCGCTGCTGTAAACAGTCACTGGATTGGTTGCTGCTGTAATCAATCACGCTATGGGTCTGGAGTCATTTATGTGTTCGGTGAGAGTTTAAGCAGTTCGACATGAATAAACCCCTACACAATGTCAACTAGAGGTTGACCGATATGTCGGATTTACCGTTTAATCCGGCTGATAGTTGCATTTTTTAATTATCGGCTATCGGAAAAAAATCAACTCTGATAGTTACCGGTAGTTATTTTTGGTTTCATTTTTCTGTGGCTGGTGCTGGATGGTCCTACAGTCTGAACTCCTTGGTTCAACAATAAAATGGTGCCCTCTAGTGGTTATATAAAAAACAATTCTTCAATACACGTTAATATTATTGTCATGGTTCAATAAATCAGTCAAAGGTGGTTTGATAATTTGTTTATAAATAAATGCTGCACTGGAGAATTGCATTGCTGACAAGGTGGAGAGGACACTAACATTAAAGCTAACATTAGCTGTTCGAATGGTTAGAACAATGTTACAAGTCAAAGATGGAAACTGCGTACCTCTCCTCTTAATACGCTGTTTTGAATAAAAAAAAAAGTTACTTATGGATCCGTTGTTTTTTCCCAGGGTTGAGAGGCGTCCAATATATTCCGGTCAGGTTATAAACATGAGCGCTTCGAAGAGGTTTTGTTGCGAAGCAGATTTATAAGTTAATTATTAGTAATAAATCAATCAATAATGGCAAAATTATATGAATGTGCTGCCTGAGTTTTTGCTTTTGCAAGGCCGTTCGCAACTTCTCATGCTTCAGAAGACCAAGCGCTAGCAAATTACATTGCGTGAATGCACGCGCACAGAAACAGTTTTATAGTTTTACATTTTATAGTTTTTTTACTATAAAGATTCCCAAACTTTTCTCCATTCTGACAAAATGAATTTCTGTCCAAGCTTCCTAATTTTATGATGTACATAGTTATGTACAAAAAAACTAAACAAAACGTAAGAGCATGTTAAAATATATTTGTCTAAAATATAAATTTGATATTCATGTGAGGACACATATAATATATACAATGCCATTCTAAAATTACCATTAAAAAGACAAGACTTCAGTTGATTTTATTTCTATCTCTTCTCTCTCTCTTTCTTGTACATCATTCATAGATTTAAAATGACAATAAAATAAAATAATACATTTTGTCAGTTGTGATGGAGCATACAGTCACTATTTGGCTTTGTAAGGCAGTGTTTTGTGTTACTGCTGAACAACATACACATTTGACCTGTAATATTTTCATTCATTTCAGTTGGCAAAGGCATTGAAGAAGATACCAGTGTGGGTGAAATGTATAAAATATTTCCACTGAAAGTGATACTTACTAAAGTTCAGTACTATTTTACATTGAGTGGAAAGTTTTCATTCATATTATACATTTTAAAAACTATCGGCCGATTATTTGGCTATCGGCCTGTTTTACCACCTTAGTTATCGTATTGGCAAAACCCACTATCGTTCGATCTCTAATGTCAACATCAACTATAATATACTTAAATTTCTATTTAATACATTTGGATACTTATGTTGGGGTGGCAGATGGGGTGGCAAAGCTCATTTTAAGGGTGGCAGCTGCCACCCCGTGCCACCCTTGTGGCCATGCCCCTGTTGCCTTGTGGTTACTATGATGTCCGGAGATGTTTTTAGTGGAAAATCCTCAGCAACCGTTGATCTCCTGTGTGCGTTCATGAGACTGCATGCAAGCTTTAGAGCTCCTGCACGAGAGCAGTGCGCTGCAGCCACTCGTAAGATCTTCAAGCTTCAACAGGATCAATGGCAATATACAATCAGATTGAGTATACATATTCACACCGTTAAAACATCTGACTGTGCTGTACGCTGCAATGTTTATTCATTTTATTATGCAAGACTATGACTAATTCCACAGCAGAACACTTGAATATCAGCTGTCAACATCCTGACTAATACAAAAGACTGTTCAGTCTGAGATAGAGCACTTGTATTAAAATTAATGGGAGAAATTGGAATTCCCAATATGGCGGATGTAGAAAGGAAGTCCCACCTTACAGGTAAAATAGCCAGTCACCTTTTAGATACAGACATCACCTGTCAGTCAACTCAAGAACATGCATGTGCATTAGCTGGACTAGCTTAAAAAAATAGCATTTTTTCAGTCTTTTTTTTTTTTTTTTTGTCTTTCCTTGCTTGAGTCCATAGAAAATAGCTGCCCGGGAGTGTTCCCAAGAAGGCTGCCAAGTGGACTTGCCTTGAAAGGGACTTTGCTGGTACACACTCAATAATAAAACGATAACACTTCTAATTGGTTGCACAGGCGTTATGACGCATAGAGGTATTTCACAATCTGATGGCTAATTTTTCTTTTGTACATGCATAAAGATCACATCTTTAGGCTTCTAATGTCTCGCTCTCAACTGCTCGTCCCCGCTGGTGAGACAGCCTCCATCTGTCAAGCGTTCATGTTGTGTGAGCGACTGAAGGGTGACCGTAGAGAGTGACCGTTTCTAGAGCTCAGTCTGTCAGGAGACGCTGCTAACAGCACGAATCTGACATCAGCTTGTCATAAGACATCAGCCGAGGTTTCACATGAGTTATCATAGATTGGTGAACAGCCTGGATTGTATATGTGTGGTGTTGTGGCTAAAGCTCAGGGCTGGTAAGCAGAAGGTTGCTGGTACAATCGTCACAAGGGATGAACTCTGATTCTTTTCAATTCAATTCACTTTATTTGTGTAGTGCTTTTCACAATACATGTTGTTCCAAAGCTGTCTTACAAGAGTAGTTTATACCAATACCAGTGAAATGTCACAATTCTAGATACCACTGCAAAAACGAATACTGATTTCTTGGATATAACATTGGTTAAACTGCCTAAGGTAAGAGCAGATATAATGTTTGTGGTTACTTAGGGCTTACAGCAGCAGTGATCGGCGCATTAAAGAGACGTTTGTATTTGATGTCTTACAGAAATCATGTTTCACTTTGTGATTACTTTAAAAATCTTTCGAACTGTGGTATTAGGGCAACAAAATAAACTGTACATTCACATTTCTGAGAATGAGAGCTTTCATTTGATATATGACTTGACTATTTAAGTGCTATGATACTTTTATATTCATATTAATATTTCTACCACATGACCTCTAGGTGGCGCTTATTTGTCATGGATGTGTTCAGGCCTTTATTTTGTTGTTTAAAGTAACATGAATGCAAAAGTGATGGTGTTCAATGAAAAGTTAAGATTATAAGCTTTCAAATGATACCTCATATGCCTGATTTATGTAACCGGGGACTTTAACGTTTTAAGCGTAAACTTTACTTCGCGATAAAGCGCCCCCTTCTGGACATGCCGGCGAGTCTATAGTGTTAACGCACAGCAACACACTAAAATCCACTCAGAACACCATAATAAACACACAGCTGCATTTACATCATGTCAGAATGATCGTAATAAATTATTTCACTAGACAAACATTTCGAAACACTTCAAATGTCTCGTTTCTCTTCCCAAATCCTCACTCACGTCTCTCTCGTTCTATTTTAGGTATATAATTATTAATATATAATTGTAAAAAAAAAAATTATAAATTAAGCAATTAAACAGTACAGTTTGGTGAATGAAAATGCAACTTTGCCATTAGTTGAACTAATTTTCTACTAAGAAATGTTAAGCATTTTTTTCAACTAATCTTTTGCCATGAATAGTTTTTAGTGAAAAGAATGAACGGAAGAGACTGGAAAATGTGATCCTCTAGTTCTTCTGTTTGAGAGGAAAGACCCTAACACATAACATGCATGGGTGAGACTGCCTCGGGCACATGCCTCAGCCTTGACCTTTGACCTCGACTCGGAAACATACTGCTGAGAGCGTGGAGGTGTTGTGACCTTTGACCTGCAGTCTCTTTCAAAACAGCGTTGTGTCTCGGCTTAAAGGGATAGTTCACCCAAAAAAATGGAATTCTGTCATTATTTAATCACTCTCATGCTGTTTTAAACTTGTATGACTCTTCCATGGAACACAAGTGGAGATGTTAGGCAGTATGACTGCCTCACCATTCACTTTCAATGTATGCAAAAACTAACATTCTGCCTAACATCTCCGCTTGTGTTCCACATTTTTGGGTGAAGTATCCCTTTAAGCATATTTTCCCCATAAAGACACATTTATCATCAAGTAGTCTCTGAGTCCTCTCCTGAAACAAAGATCTTATTGTTGCTAACGTGAATTACAGTTGAAACGCAGCCATAAATGTCAGTCGCCGCCAAAAATGAATCAACGAAGCACTGGCTATTCATACTGTAACACTTCCACTTAATTACAGACTTAAACTGAGAAGCGAGAACATGTGTTGTACCTGATATTCACATTGTGATCTTTGTTTAGATTTGCAGTCTTTCACCTTCGTTCCAAAAACTGGTGAGCTGCCTTGCTGTCTACTGTGTACATAGGTTACTTACTACCTTGTAAGGAACATCCTAATCCAAATGGATCCTCAAAGTGACTGATTTGAAACGCTCTACATAGACAGCAGCTTTATGTTTCATACAAAATGGTGCTCAAGAGACTCGACTCACAATTGATTCCAACTGAGTTTGATGTTAGCATGTTGCTGAACTACCAACATAATTACATGAAAATAAACAGCACACACAAATATTGGGTAACATAGTCCATTATAAGATAATTAGATGGAACTTTTTAGTGGCCAAGTACTGAAAGTTAGAGTTCTTCTTCTTCTTGCACCATTGAAGTCTATGGCTGCCCATGGAACTGTACATAGGAAAGTTATGAACTTTGGCACACTGATAGAGTTCACTCTGAACTATAACTGACCCAAATTTGGTGTCTCTAACTCAGACCCTCTAGCGCCACCAACTGTTCAAAGTTTCACTTATGTTTATGTGTATAACTTTTGAACCATAAGGTCTAGAATCAAAATTCCTCTGATTCCTTGGCTCATGCTGAGTCAATTTTCAGCTATTTTTAATTTTCAGAAAAACCTACTTTTTTTAACTCCTCTTAGACCGTATGTTCGTTTTGCATGACATTTTTGTGTCATCTAGGGACACTGGGAACAAAAAGTTTTTAAAATCTTTTTGATAGAACATACCGTTCTCGATAAGCGTTTCAACAAGTTCAACAGGCAAGCACGCCAAAATGGACGTGAGGCTGTATCTTTGCAACGCTATAGCGTATTGACATGAAACTTGGTATATGTCATAGCCATTATGACTTGAGGTTACCTGCAAAGTTTCGGCACAGCGTCACCTAGTGGTCTGGAGATATGAAAATAACTTTTGAATAGTTTGGCCTAAAATTATGAGACAGGTCTCTTTAGATTCCTTAGGTCATGCAGAGTCGACTAATAGAGCTGTTCAGCTTGTAGTCCAAAAACCTGGAAGAGAGGATTATCCTATGTGTTTTTATTATGGGATTTTTGAATTTATGAGTTAAATAAGGTCTGTGGTAAGCATTACTTGACGATACGTGGACGTTTTGTTCTACAACATAAATTACACACAATCATACCTCAAACGTGAATTTTGAAGCTGTTTTGAATGACATACTTTTTTTAAATGCACAGCGGCTTCAGAATTCACGTTTGAGGTATGACTGTGTAATTTATGTTGTAGAACAAAACATCCATGTATCGTCAAGTAATGTTTACCAAAGACCTTATTTTACTTCAAAAAATTCAAAAACCCCATTGTAAAAACTCATAGGATAATCCTGAAGGAACCCATGGCGAATTAGACTTCTGGGATCGCTTACAAATTGACATCCCCCTGGAGTCGTGAGTTCGAATCCAGGGCGTGCTGAGTGACACCAGCCAGGTCTCCTAAGCAACCAAATTGGCCCGGTTGCTAGGGAGGGTAGAGTCACATGGGGTAACCTCCGCGTGGTAATGATTATGGGTTCTCGCTCTCAATGGGGCGTGTGGTGAGTTGTGCGTGGATCGTGGAGAGTAGCATGAGCCTCCACATGCTGTGAGTCTCCGCGGTGTCATGCACAACAAGCCATGTGAAAAGATGCGCGGATTGACGGTTTAAGAAGCGGAGGCAACTGAGACTTGTCCTCCACCACCCGGATTGAGGTGAGTAACCACGCCATCACGAGGACCTCTTAAGTAGTGGGAATTGGGCATTCCAAATTGGGAGAAAAGGGGATAAAAAATTTTTTAAAAATAAATTGACGTCACGGCTGTACAGCTCTATACCCATTTTCCAATTTGCACGAATATTGTTGTGTATCATCTAGGGACACTCGCAACAAAAATGTATTAAGAACTTGTCGATAGACCCAACGGTTCTTGTATAGTGCACCAACGAATTAGATGGCAAGATGCCAAAAAGCATCTGAGGCTGTATCTTGGTAATGCTTTGCTGTATTGACATGAAACTTTATATATGTCTTTCACCACACCTTTGACCACACCCTGACAGCATCACATAATTTGGTGACAGTGTCATCTATTTGTCAAAAGTTACAGTTAACTGTATTGTAACATTAGCAATTCTACCTGTGTTGTTTTATGCTGCTTTTCTTAATGTCATAATCAGTGATGTCTAATCAAATTTTCTAACATGCCATTGGAGCGCTTGGCCCCGTAATTGCTGCTAGCAGCCATTTTTATTTGTTTATTTTTTTAAATAATTCTTTGTGAGCAAATTTTTTTCATCTTAATTCCATGACACCATGTTTACAGTTACGAGAATGCAAAACAAATTTTATATAAATCCAAAGAACATTAGTAAAGTAGATTTGTAAGTATTGTACAAATGGTTTCAGTAGAAGTTTGCTAAGCTAACAACATTCTAATAACCTAACAAAATCTCAAATTAGCACAGAAATACATGGGTTAATGACGTGATGCTCATTTTTTGTCTGGATTTTTGTTAGTCAAAAATAGAATAAAAATGCAATTCACAAAAACTATTACAGTTATATATTCTTTAAATGTTTTAGTGGAGACAGTAGTAAATAAATCTACATCTCATTAAAAACAGAAATTCTTGAAAAAAGAAATGTTGGCATAAGTAGTTTGGAATAATCTTTTATTATTATTTCTGGAAAAAAAAAATAAGCAGTGAAAAAATTCCTTTTAAGATACTTTTTTAATATTATTAATATTTGAAAAACATTTGGCAACCAAATCAAAGTCAGGTGGCATAACCAACATGTGGATCACCGTTCTGTTGTTGTGTGACCACAAAAATAAATAAGTACATTTTACCTGTAGCTCAACTGGTACAGCGTGGCGCTAGCAACACCAAAATCATGGGTTTGATTCCTAGGGAACACACAAACTGCTGCCTGTCTGTCAGAAAGCTGGTAATCCACTGACAGATAGACATGGAAACAGAGAGTTGGTGTAATTTATTCTGGAGAATAGCTGGGATGATGGTGTTGAAAGCCGAACTGAAGTCCACAAAAAGGATCCTTGCATATGTCCCTGGTCTGTCCAGATGTTGCAGGATATGATGCAATCTCATGTTGACTGCATCATCCACAGACCTGTTTGCTCGATAAGCAAATTGTTGGGGATCTAGAAAGGGTCCAGTGATGTTCTTCAGGTGGGCCAACACCAGTCTCTCAAATGATTTCATGACCACAGATGTCAGAGTGACAGGTCTGTGGTCATTAAGTCCTGTGATTTTGGGTTTCTTTGGGACTGGGATAATAGTGGAAGGTTTGAAGCAGAAGGGAAATTCACACTGCTCCAGTGGTCTATTGAAGATCTGTGTGAAGATGGGGGCCAGCTGGTCAGCACAGGTTTTTAGACAAGTGGGTGAAACACCATCTGGGCCCTGTACTTTCCTTGTCTTTTGTTTCTGGAAGACCCGGCACACATCCTCTTCACAGATCTTAAGTGCAGGTTGAGTAGTAGGAGGGGGGGAGGAGTGGGGTTGCAGGAGGTGTTGGTGTTTGTGTGAAGTGAAGGTCAGAGTGGGTGTGGGGTGTGAGATTGGGCCTTTCAAATCTACAGTAGAACACATTCAGGTCGTCAGCCAGTTGTCAGCCAGTTGTTGGTCCACCACAGGGTTGGGGGTAGGAGTCCTGTAGTTAGTAAGTTGTTTCATGCCACTCCACACTGATGCAGGGTTGTTAGCGGAAAACTTGTTTTTCAGCTTATCCGAATAGCTTCTTTTAGCCACTCTGATTTCCTTATTCAGTGTGTTCCTGGCCTGATTGTACAAGATTTTATCTCCACTTCTGTAAGCATCCTCTTTTGCCTGATGAAGCTGCCTGAGTTCCGCTGTAAACCACGGTTTGTCATTGTTGTATGTAAAATAAGTCCTATTAGGGATGCACATATCCTCACAGAAACTGATATATGATGTTACAGTATCTGTGAGCTCATCCAGATTGGTGTCTGCAGCATCAAAAACACTCCAATCAGTGCAGTCAAAGCAGGCTTGTAGTTCCCACTCTGCTTCATTGGTCCATCTCTTTACAGTCCTTACTACAGGTTTACTACAGGTGTGTTTGTGTGAAGTTTTTAAGAAATATCAGTGATTTTGCCATTTTTATGAAAAGGCACATTTTGTTTTGGTCAAATGGCGTAACCCTGAGAAAACTTATTGATTTTCCTGATACTTGGTAAAACTGCATAACATTTTTAAAGTCATTAATTTCTTTTAAGAAAATACTATTAATGTTTTTCCCAAAAATGTATGAAACCAACATGGACACAGAGATGACATTTCTATGAACTTGACACGTTTTTAACTAGATTTGTAGAAGATTTCTCATGTTTATCATCTCAGACAACCTTATTTGCTTATGAGCCACATAGCACACACAAATATTTTGTGAAATAGTCAATTTTCATTACATTTACAGATTTAATTATATTTAAGTACTCAACATTTCTTTTTTTTTTTTCAATGAGCTTATTTCCTTCTCCACAAAGGGAATGTTACTTTAGAATATGACCAAAACAAGGTATCTTATATTTATGCTACATACACTATATTGCCAAAAGTATTCGCTCACCCATCCAAATAATTGAATTCAGGTGTTCCAATCACTTCCATGGCCATAGGTGTATAAAATGAAGCACCTAGGCATGCAGACTGCTTCTACAAACATTTGTGAAAGAATGGGCCGCTCTCAGGAGCTCAGTGAATTCCAGCGTGGTACTGTGATAGGATGCCACCTGTGCAACAAGTCCAGTCGTGAAATTTCCTCGCTACTAAATATTCCACAGTCAACTGTCAGTGGAATTTTAACAAAGTGGAAGCGATTGGGAATGACAGCAACTCAGCCACGAAGTGGTAGGCCACGTAAAATGACAGAGCGGGGTCAGCGGATGCTGAGGCGCATAGTGCGCAGAGGTCGCCAACTTTCTGCAGAGTCAATCGCTACAGACCTCCAAAGTTCATGTGGCCTTCAGATTAGCTCAAGAACAGTGCGTAGAGAGCTTCATGGAATGGGTTTCCATGGCCGAGCAGCTGCATCCAAGCCATACATCACCAAGTGCAATGCAAAGCGTCGGATGCAGTGGTGTAAAGCACGCCGCCACTGGACTCTAGAGCAGTGGAGACGCATTCTCTGGAGTGACGAATCACGCTTCTCCATCTGGCAATCTGATGGACGAGTCTGGGTTTATCGGTTGCCAGGAGAACGGTACTTGTCTGACTGCATTGTGCCAACTGTGAAGTTTGGTGGAGGGGGGATTATGGTGTGGGGTTGTTTTTCAGGAGCTGGGCTTGGCCCCTTAGTTCCAGTGAAAGGAACTCTGAATGCTTCAGCATACCAAGAGATTTTGGACAATTCCATGCTCCCAACTTTGTGGGAACAGTTTGGGGATGGCCCCTTCCTGTTCCAACATGACTGCGCACCAGTGCACAAAGCAAGGTCCATAAAGACATGGATGAGCGAGTTTGGTGTGGAAGAACTTGACTGGCCTGCACAGAGTCCTGACCTCAACCCGATAGAGCACCTTTGGGATGAATTACAGCGAAGACTGTGAGCCAGGCCTTCTCGTCCAACATCAGTGTCTGACCTCACAAATGCGCTTCTGGAAGAATGGTCAAAAATTCCCATAAACACACTCCTAAACCTTGTGGAAAGCCTTCCCAGAAGAGTTGAAGCTGTTATAGCTACAAAGGGTGGGCGGACGTCATATTAAACCCTATGGATTAAGAATGGGATGTCACTTAAGTTCATATGCGTCTAAAGGCAGATGAGCGAATACTTTTGGCAATATAGTGTACGTTTTGGAACAGTCTTTGGGAGTGTGCCAATGATGCCTAAAAATGCTGTCTAGTTAGGCGGCTCACTAAGATTTGGAACAGTCTTTGGGAGTGTGCCAATGATGCCTAAAAATGCTGTCTAGTTAGGCGGCTCACTAAGTTTTGGAACAGTCTTTGGGAGTGTGCCAATGATGCCTAAAAATGCTGTCTAGTTAGGCGGCTCACTAAGTTTTGGAACAGAGCCACTGTGTGTACTGTAGTGTGATTGTAAATAGACTCATTGTGTGGTGATTGTGACTCTTGTAAGCGGTGGAGTGTGTGTTTAACAGCTATTGTCTGTGTGAGTGATTGAACACTTGTGTTGTATTCACACAAACACTTTAACTCAAGCCAGGAAAACATGCCATTCCTCTAAGGTCATTCCAGGAAGGACACACACACACACACACACACATAAACACATTCAGATAGGAGATGGGGATCTAATTTCTCCTGGATGTTAAATCCGGGGTATTTGTGCGTTCCATCAAACCATTGGGGTTCAACTCCTTAATTTATACAGAAATCCATCCATTTGATGGATTTACTTTAAACGTGTAAGTGTGTGTGTGTGTGTGTGTGTGTACGAGCAGTTTAACTCTGTGTAAATTCAATAGTATTGAGTGATCTCTGCTTTTAAGGTTGACTTTGCTTTTAGTAACTAATGTGCAACAAACCAACAGTTTGTTTCAATTAACTCTAAATGAAAGAACGACTGTTCCAGAGGCTTCATAAAACCACAGATCTCTGAAATTAATTGTACATTCAATTCAGATTTGCTCAATAGTTAAAGGGATAGTTCACACAAAAGTGAAAATTCTCTCTCATGTCATCCCAGATGTATATGACTTTCTTTCTTCTGCTGAACACAAATGAAGATTTTTAGAAGAATATTTCAGCTCTTTTGGTCGATACAGTGCAAGTGAATGGTGATCAGAACATTGAAGCTTCAAGAAGCACATAAAGGCAGCATAAAAGTAATCCATAAGACTCCAGTGGTTAAATACATGTCTTCTGAAGCGATTACGATTGGTATTGGTAGGGCTGTCACAATTAATTTTCGTAAAAATTGTCATGTTTCTTAAGGTGCAAGTATGTTTCACACACCTTAAGAAGTCATTTTTTACATATTTAACTTCAGATATATAAATCAAATTATAAAATAGGGTTATATGATTTCCTTTTAAGGATTTAAAACCATATGAATGTGAGTATAATAAAGTTTTAATATCAAAATATTTCTAAATACTTTAAATATGCCTCAATTTTTAGTCAAAACTTTAGTTTTGGTCAATTTTACATTTATACTGTTTCTTTTGGAACTCATTAAAAAAAATAAAATAAAACAAAATAAAAAAATAACAATAATAATGAAAAAAAATATATATATATATACTATATAAAATACAAGTTTTTATTATATGTATATTATATAATATTATTTTATATTATATTATGCAATAGTAAAATATTTCTTCACTTTTGCACGTTATTTTAATGCTCTTTTATTAAACCCACGAGCCCTTATTTCTCATGAAGCAAAATATTTTTATCACGCCACAGAAAAATGTAAGTGTGCGTCTCCTCCTCCGTCACTGCATGTCATTAACACTGCGTATATGAACCCAATTTCACCAGAAATATTTGCCATTACACGATCATTTAAAGTGAAGCCGGAGCGCTTTGCGTTCACTATCATGTTCGTTTATATCTTTGCAGGATTTTGGTGCGAACCTCATCTGACGACACACTTATCAGAGATTTGGAAGCGCTTAAAATGGGCTCTGGTTGACATCCGCAGTGCGGCTCAGTGACTCTTGGAGTTCAAGGGCGCCATTGATAGCATTTATATATTCGCTTAAAATGCAATTATTTGGGCTTTAAAATGTGACTGGAATTTGAAGTGCACAATAACCGCAATTTAGAACTAATAACTGCAATCAGACGGCTATTTAATAATCGCGACAGGCCTAGGTATTGGTGAGAAACAGGTCAATATTTAAGTCCTTTTTTTACTTTAAATCTCCACTTTCACTTTCTTCTTTTGTTTTTGGCTATTTGCATTCTCCGTGCATATCGCCACCTACTGGGCAGGGAGGAGAATGAATAAGAATTTACAGTGTGATCTGCGTAGTTCGATTCCCAAACAAATTACTCTTATGAACCGGTTCTTTTGAATCTTTTTGAATTAAATTTTTTTTCTTAGTTAAAGTCTGTTTGTGCACACCTTTTGCAAGAATGTGTTCTGTCAAAATAGGAATGATCTCATCATTTGGCAACAGGCTGCTTGATGGCAGTAAAAACAATAAGAGTTACGTTACTTCCAAATATTTCTTCCTCAAAAGCACCAAAATAATCTTTAATGGAACCGGAATTGTTCAATTCCTTACGACTCCCATCCCTAGAGGAGAGGCGTGCTGTTATGTTTTTAAGAGATTAGAAAGTTGATTTTCACCTGGCGGATGATAAAACGGCGAAATAACCCCATTGACTTACAGTGAAGGAGGGAGAATGTCATAGAGACTTGAGGGTGGGCTCTTTTGATCTGTAATCAGATACAAGTTGTGAATGAGGACATATATGTTCCGCCACACTGACAGAAGTACTTGAATGTGTTTTAATGAGCATTGCATGATGTATGTTTTGGTCGCATATGCTGGTTTGTGCGAGTTTCTCTCATGCTGTGAATGAATTAGTGTGATTTTCTCTGTATGCTCTCTTCAGATGATTTTTCTCACTCATGCTGTGTGTTCCCGTGTGTATGCATGCCATTTTTCTGCAGGTGTTGTGCGTGTGGTCTCATCGAGAGTTGTGTCTCTTACCCTGTGTACATGTGTGTTAATGTGGTTGTGTGTGTGGGTTTGTGCACAGCATGTGTTGTTTGTTTATCTCACCTGGCAGTTTTCCTCTGTGTAACTTTACATTATTAATCTCTGTCACGCTGTGTGTATGTGTGTGTGTGTGTGTAGTGTGAGCAGTCGCATCAGCTGCGGGAGCATGAGGATGTGCAGGAGAGAACGACGCTGCGTTACGAGGAGCGAATCACAGAGCTGCACAGCATCATCGCTGAACTCAACAAGAAGATAGACCTGCTGCAGGGCACCACAATCAGGTCTGTAACACACACACACACACACACACACACACACACACACACATACACATTAGAGACTTCAAGTCTGGTCCACATTACAGCTTAGAGCGCAACAGTGCCTGTCCACTTTTTCCAGATGTTTTGATTCCGGAAGTATGTTTCCCATTCATATTTTCCATATGGATTTCATTAAGTACTTCATTAACCTTGTGCGACCCTGCGTACACATGCATGGACGTTGTATTTTGGCTTCGCTATGCGCAACGCATAATTTCATTTAATTAAAACCGACTGATCTCAGTTCAGGAAGTCTGTGCTGTCAGTAAAGGGTTCAACTTTCAACTTACAAAGTCATGTGACAAAACAACATGGCGCCGACCACAGAATGGAGAAATGCCAACTAAACTTTATCTGGTAAGAAACCTCATTAAGTTTTTACACTGAAACCTGTTTGAGTCAAAAGATTAGAGTCTCTAGTTTTATCCGATATATCATTTGAGTGATTTATCATGAAACGGCACACTGTTAAACACAATGACCACGTATGTGGACTATAGGCTCATTTTCCTTAAAATATCCTACATTCACTGTGCATCACATTGAGAATCAACATATGCATGCAACAGCTGAAAAATGTGTCTTTCAGAGGCTTTATATGGCGTTAGTGATGAAAATAAGGTGCATTTCAAACTGTTCTGAGACCAGTGCAGACAGACAGCACACTGGAGGTTAAGTCATTCACTAAATAGGGAGCAAGGGAGCATCCTATAGCTCTCTATGCAGTTAAGTGCATTCACTCCTAAAATCTGATCAAAAGTTCAGTTTCAGGCTGCAGATGATGTTTGGATCACTCAACATGTTTGACAGACATGTGACAATGATAATCAGTACATAGATTCAGAATTTATAATGTATCATTTTATTTTAACATGGTTGACAGTGATTGGATGATGCTGGACATTACTTTGAATCAGATTTAATTATGCAAATGTATGATGTAATGTCTGTAACATCTCAGAAACATGAATAACCAACACTCCTGGAAACATCATAAACAATCTGATGAAAATAATCTGACTTTTTATTGCTTGGTATTATTTTAAATTTCACAACTTAGTCCCGCTGTCCTCATATGAGGACATCAGTTTTTAGGAAAACTATTTGCTCTAAAAAAAAAAAATTTTTTTTTTTTGCTTGTTTATTAGGTGCTACTAGTTACAAATCATAAAGGGAAATGGAAAATGCACACAGCAGTCATGCTCGGGTCTCAGGAGGTTAAAGAGTTGTAAGCCATAAACCAAACAAACGGTGACTTCTATTGTTTTTAAATGAAGCTTCTGCACCCTAAACCTTGTACAGAAACCTTTTGGTGTTCGTAGATTTTAATACAGATTTAGCCCTTTTCAAGAGGTCCCCACAATAGAGATGATTTCAGGCATTATTGTCTTTGTGAAGACACAAATTCACACACATTCCTACAAACACTCCTTATACACACTCATACACGCAGGTGTTATGTAAACCCAGTCTTGCTTACGAGCATAACAGATTGTATCTGGACCGCACACACAAACAGTAAGTGTATGTGTAAGTGCATCTGTCTGAGGTCAGTCTGGGTCTGTGCGTCTGTGTGTAGGTCTTGTCTCCTGCAGACCCCTGGGACAGTTTTCCACTTTTACTGTCTCAGAACAGCAGCCTGCAGTGCATGACTGAAAACACACTGCAGTATCTGTTTCTGACACATCCATCGCTCTGTTGCAAAAACCTAGTGAGCTGATTTGCTTTCTAATGCCTACATAGGCAGCTACCTCTTAAGGCAGCATTCTATTTAAAAAGGAATAAAATAATAATGCAATTAAATAATAATAGCCTAATGATAATAACAATAATAATAATAATTATTAATATTTTATGACTAGGCATATATAAGTCATAGTTTATTTTTTGGGCCGTTTTTATTTGTTATTTTTGACGCACGTCCGGTTTAAGCCCCGCCCACATCCGGTTCTGTCCGAATACAGATACAGATAATTTTACCATAGCAACAGATACAGATAATGGCGTCGCTGCACACCCCTACTCATAAGCAACTGATTTAAAACACTCTGGGGCCAATTCAATAAACAGTTGCGCCACTATTGCACGTAGTATTTCAGCGCAAAAACCTGCGTCTTTTTCACTTACCACCCACAATCTAGTTTAATCAGGCACAATCAGTGCTGAAATTGTGCTGTGTCATGAGTATTTAAATGAAGTCATTGTCATTCTGTGCAAACACGCTGTAACAGTCTAAGGACAGGCGAGGAGGAGGCGGGAACCAGCTGAACAGTAAACATAAACTTTAATGATATAAATGAACTTAAAACAACATAAAACAAGGACAAAGACACACATGCAACATGGTCGCGTGCTTCTCTCTCTCTCCCGCTGATTCAGAGCTAGCCGTGCTCCATCACAGCCCGACCACGCCCTCCTCGTCACACTCCTCCCCTGCCTGATTCAGGCCGGGGCGCCACTGGTCTGACTAACTCCCCGAGACACTGCCCTTCCGGCGTTCTGTCAGCTGGTGGTCCACCCCGCCTCCTGTGAACCTGGGGGGAGAGACGAGGGGAGGCGTGGGGAGAGGGAAAGGGCGAGCGGAGACACACAGAGAGAGAGAGATAGGAGAGAGAGAGAAAACTAACATGCCGGCTCCCGTACATGCTGTCACCCGGTCCTCAACCGCTCCTCCTCCCTCTGCCAGACGACAGCTCGCTCCTCCCCTGGCAGATGGAACCACTCCCCCCCTTCTCGGTAGATGGCCGCAGTTCCACCGGCTCTCGGCGGCCAGCAGCGATCCCTCCGTCCCTAGGCAGATGGCCGCGGCTGCTCCCCTGGCGGATGGCAGTGGCGAGGACTCCACGACAGTGCATCCCTCCTCCCTCCCGTGTTTCAGCACCACTGTAACAGTCTAAGGACGGGCAAGGAGGAGGCGGGAACCAGCTGAACAGTAAACATAAACTTTAATGATATAAATGAACTTAAAACAACATAAAACGCGGCTGCGTGCGTCTCTCTCTCTCTCTTGAACCGGTGTCTCCGGCCGCCCCTTATCTCGCTCTCCCGCTGATCAGCTGAGAGATCCGTCACGGCCTGGCCACGCCCTCCTCATCACACACGCCTCCTTTCTATGTAAATTAGGCTTATTATAAATTTCGCTTCATTCACAAAAATTGCGAATGAAAGCTGGAAGTAAAATTAATTTAAGAGATTTTTGTGAACATTTTCTGTCGATCATATCAGCAGTAATTAATCAAATAATGATCAAATGATGTTGAAGATTCTTATAACCTGAGATGCGCAGTGTAGTCAAGCGTACCTTCAGCATGTTTACTTGTCTCGTCAGGGTGTGTCACAGCACAGAAAGCCCGTGCAAAAAAAATAACAGTGCAATTTATTCTTAGTGAATTCCCCCCTTTGTAGGCAGCATGAGTCAAATATTGGGATAAATAGTGCATTTTTAATTATTTTAAGTAGCAGTGTTAACCATCACACAAACCACACAACTGCGTGGGGCCCCGGTCGGAAAGCTGAGCAAAACGCTCAAGGGGGGGACGGTGATGCGCTGTTTTGTGTCTCAGAGCAATTCACATGCATTGTAAAGGCAAAGTGCTGCAGGTTCACCTATTCGCACCATTCCAAACATCGGCCTCGGAAATTGTAACCCCGCCCCTGATTAAATTGAACATTGCTGTTTCTATTGCTACAGTGCAGTATTGAATACAAGTATATAAATATAGATAGGGTTACGATTTATGTAATTTTACACAAACGCTAGCATATTTTTCCTGTCTGTCTTTTGAAACAGAACTTAATTTCAGAAATGCACCTGTGATTTGGGACAGATCAATTTATATATTGGCCAGACTGATTATTCGGATGATATTTGTCAATTTTTTAGACTGCCGACTTTGGCTAGAAACTAAATGCCAACTTGCCCAATCTATAGTAGTGTACTATTAGAAACATCGCTTCTGTTAGGACACCTTTGCTTAGTGCTCGGTGCTTTGCTCGCTTGACTTTTCGGTTTAGTGTCTTGTGAGTAAATATAGTGAAAATAAGTGTTTATTCAATTTCAGCAATGTTGTGATTCTTTTGCTGCATTTAGTTGTTTTATAGAAATAACAGCCATTTGCCATCGGCTCTCTAGATATCAGTATAGAGTGCAACAGTCTGTTTCCGGAAGGAAAAATCCCATTTATTTTTTCCATAGTGGAATTGATTTTTAATGATAGCTTATAAACCTTTAAAGACAAACCTACCGTGAGCTCTAAAGTGGTTTATGCTTCTGTTGAAGACATCAGTCCATGTTAATTCAACTTCGTTGGTCAAAAATCGTTTAATAGTGCAATAATTCCTGGTGAAGAACTACACTACCCATAATCCTGAAGAGAGATCCACCAATCAGTGAATAACGCCAAACAAAGCGCATCAAAGGAGCTCTGCAGTGACGCCACTACTGTGATGCAATATATTTATATATTTGTAAACTTTATCTGAATATTTTGCAATAAATTAAAATGGATTATTTCTATACTTAGTATCGGCAACTTTAAATCAATAGTTTTTTTTTGTTTTGTTTTTTTTTTTTGTGATTTTTCTCCCTTTTTCTCCTCAATTTGGAATGCCCAATTCCCAATGCGCTGTAAGTCGACGAATCTCAGTTGCCTCCGCATCTGAGACGTCAATCCGCGCATCTTATCACGTGAGCACGTTACCACGGAGACATAGCGCGTGTGGAGGCTTCACGCTATTCTCAGCGGCATCCACGCACAACTCAACGCACACCCCACCGAGAATGAACCACATTATAGTGACCACAAGGAGGTTACCCCATGTGACTCTACCCTCCTTAGCAACCGGGCCAATTTGGTTGCTTAGGAGACCTGGCTGGAGTCACTCAGCACGCCCTGGATTCAAACTCGTGACTTCAGGGGTGATAGTCAACGTCAATACTCGCTGAGATACCCAGGCCCCCTAAGTCATTCGCAATGGTTCATGGGATTGTAGTTCATTCCTTCATTAAAGACGTTAAGTACACAGTCTTGTATCTTTGTCTTTTTGTATGATTTTCATATACTTTTTTGCTTCAAATCAAAGTTTGTAACATTTTGATTCACCTGGCTGGTTTGGTTCATGGTGCACAACTCTTTTATAAAGGATTTTATGAATCTCTATGGGAAAAATACTTACAGAACCAAGACGGCTGATAAAGTATGATGCTTAAAAATACTACATAGACAGAGCAGCACTCGTGCACTCCAAACACAAAACATTACTTTTATACCCATATAATGTGATATGTATGTTTGAAACAGTGTGCCATAACAGATATATTGCCTCCAGATAGCACACCGTCTATTTCAGTGCTCTTTTAAATCTTCTGAAACCCAACCAGAGATAAGTGTCTACTTGAGCGTGTAGTGTGCACTTATTCTGCAGAAATCACATGCATCTTACTGAACGAACAGCATGAAAATAGCTCATGATTCTTCAAACATCTCATTAATTATCTGTCTGAGTAATGAACGAATATGCAACACATGTTTTGCTTCGAGTCGGTGACCATGTGTCTGTTTCGTTGCCCTGCCGTGCATGCGCGTGCGTTTGGTTGCATGTAAATGAGATGAACTTCAGTAAGAAGTGCAGTGTTTAATTAGAGAGGCCTCATAAGTATGCAGCAGGTCGTGCCATTTGCATGCTCATTAGGGAAATTAGAATATGGTGCATGACTTGAGGCCTCTGTTACTCCGTTCAATTTCATATTTATTCCGGAGTCATTGCAATGTAATGTAGCGCAGTTAAGGCAGCTTGAGTTTTATGCAATATTAAAGGAGATATTAAATGTTCTACTCCTCTGAAGCCCACGTAAATGTAAAGTTGCTCACCTTCTTGTTGTTCAAAACCTGTTTGATTTTCTTTCTTAACACAAAAGGAGATGTTAGACAGAATGTTCACGCTGCTCTTTAGTTGCAATGAAAGTTAATAAGGACTGGGGCTGATGGACTGAAAAATGGCAATAAAGTCAACATCCAAGTCCATATGACTCGTGGACTATATTCCTGCTTTGTGTGAGGATCAGACTGAAATGTAATTAATTCTCTGTCTCTCTCTCAGGGAGGAGGATGAGTTTTCAGAGTTGCGATCTGATCTCAGTCAAAGTCAACAGGAAGTTAATGAGGACGAGCGGAGTGTTGATCAGGACCCTGACCAGGCGTCTGTGTCACTGCCTGAAAACCAGTCCACACTGGTCACTGCAGACATGGGTGAGACACAAGCACCACTGAAACACATGGAACTCCCAAAATTTTGCGGGATTGTTATTTTTCCTGCTCAAATCTCAAAAGGGCCAGGGAGACTGGCGGCAAACCCGACTGAAATGTTTTAATAGGATTTATTAGTGGGTGAATCACACAAAATCTGTCAGTTATATTTTGCGTGAAGAAAATGAGGCCTATTTTAGAATCATGACAATTAAGTTCCCCCCTCCCCCCCCATTCTCATTACTGTAATGCAAAAAATAATTGCAAAACTAGGGGGGGTCTGGGGGCATGCTCCCCCATAAGAAAATTTTGCACATTTTAAAGTTAAATACTTCCATCTGGTGCACTTTGAGAGCAAAATTAAGAGGCTAGTGTTGTGCTCTTGTAAACAATTTTGTGCTCTTAAAGCTGCAGTAGGCAACTTTGAAATAAATCGAATTGTGAGAAACAGCGCAGGGGTGGGGTGGATTAATAGGGTTCAAAACAGTGTTACTATGAATGCAAACTTTAATACAGTGAAAAAGACACTCTATTAGCTTTACATAAATATATATAATTAAATACTGTAAGGGGGTTCAGTGGAAAGGAGGAGGCGAGAACCGGCTTGAGAATATAAATAATAATTTAATGAACAACTTAACCAAGAACACACAAACATAAACACATGCAGGGCAGCTGCCTGTAATTCTCTCTCTCGAATTGTCGTCCCCGGCCGCCTTTATCCCTCGCGCGCCTCATCAGGCTGATTGGGGACCGGGCGTGCGTCATTCCAGCCTGGCCCCGCCCTCCTCGGCTCTACACTCCTCCCGGCGTTGCCTCAGCCCGGGGAGCCCCAGGCATGACGTACATCCCCCCTTCCTCTCCGGGGGTGGGCGTGCCTTGCGCCCCGACTGCCAGTGGTTCATCCCCACCTTCCTCGACCTGGGAGGAGACAGGAGGGGAAAAACAACAACAACAAAAAACAAAATAGGCAAGGGAAAGCCAACACAGAGCGACAGAGAGAGAGAGAGAGAGAGAGAGAGAGAGAAAAAGAAACTCACTCACCGGTTCTATGATGCGCCGTCGGGTGGTCCTCCACCCTCTCAGGCGGACGACAGCCGCTCCTCCCTGGGCAGACCGGAGTCGGACCTCCAACCCCCAGCGGACAGAATGCCCCTCCGCGTTCCTGGCGACCTGTGGGGACACTCCTCCGCCCCTGGCAGCAGCCCTACCGCTCCAGGCGGTCGGGGAGTTTCTTCCCTCCTCCCCTCGTGGACGGCGGTCTTCTCTCGACCCCCCTGCGTTTCTAGGGGACGGCAGGGCACTCCTCCGCCCCTGACAGCGGCTCCATCGCTCCAGGCGGTCGTGGAGTCCAGTCCCCACTCACCTCGTGGACAGCGGCCGTTCCCCGCGTCCGGGTGGTTGGGCTACTCCGTCTCCCGGCGGATGTAACGGCGCTCCGCTGGGTGAACGGCAGTGTCGAGGACTCTGCGACGGGCATCCCTCCTCCTTCCCGGGTTTCGGCACCAGTGTAAGGGGGTTCAGTGGAAAGGAGGAGGCGAGAACCGGCTTGAGAATATAAATAATAATTTATTGAACAACTTAACCAAGAACACACAAACATAAACACATGCAGGGCAGCTGCCTGTAATTCTCTCTCTCGAACTGTTGTCCCCGGCCGCCTTTATCCCTTGCGCGCCCCATCAGGCTGATTGGGGACCGGGCGTGCGTCATTCCGGCCCCGCCCTCCTCGGCTCTACAAATACAAATTTCCAACATTCTTTTGAATGTCCATGTACTCAAATAAAATATTTGATGCCATGAGTGTACCTTCATTTACTATTACTATTATTTTGAATGTCCGTGGAAAATGCTCACAAAACAAAGTCAGTTATTTTACCTGATGAACTTTCACCTTTTGCTGACCCTTTATGCTTCGCAGAGCTAATGTGTGCTTCTAAATCACTTGCACCTTTATTAACAACTGACACATAAGTGCCAGATTTACATGTCATACATTCTGCTTCCCACGGATCTCGACCTGGTCGAAAGCATGGGGATTTTTGTGCAAATCTTCTGTAAATTTGCACTTTCGTTTGGGCATTGTTTCCACTCAGCTGTCCTTTACTGCAACTGTTTGATGTCGAACACAACAGCACTTTGCACATTCGCGGAGAGATTGACAGGCAGGAATTTGGCCAATAGTTGCTGCAAGCCTCTTATAATCGACCAATTGGTGTGCGAGAAGGAGGGGCTTACAAAGAGGGATTAAAGCAATGCAAATATGCGCGCACACACAGTGAAGTATTAGACCAGATGCACATCATAAAGCAACTAAAGCCGAATCCCGGACATTTTCGCAAATTTTGAAATCCCGGCCGGACACTATCTTAAGGTCTGAAAAAGAGGACATGTCCGGGAAAAAGAGGACGTATGGTCACCCTAATCATGATTCTAACTTCAGCAGTAATATTATCTGTTTGCTCTTGTACACTGATGATTGTGTGTGGAGTAGTGTATAAATGCAGTGGATATATTTAATGTTAGTTAACGTTACTTACCTCAAAGATTTGTCGTCCTCCTCAACCAAATAACGTTAGACGGATCCAGGAATACTCCAGTGCATATATCTGCGAGTGTGTTTGAGCGCGTGAGTTTACAGCAGCGGGTGAGGAGCTGACTGGCGCACGAGAGAGCGCGCAAAACACAACCTTTTATTTTATGTTATTATGAGACTGAGAAGTGCAAAAATATTTTAGATGAGACCGTGGTGGGGCAAATTAGACTAGTCAATGGGAAACACTGTAGTATAAAAAATATAAACAGTAAAAATTTTATAAATAATATTTTTTGCATTTTCATGACAATTAAGTACCCCCCCCTCCATTCTCATTGCTGTAATGCAAAAAATAATTGCAAAATTATAAATATAAACTTTCAAAATAGTATACAAATATAAACAGTAATATTATAAAAATATAAACAGTAAAAAATGTCCTAAATAATATTTTTACATTTGAATTTTTCATGACAATTAAGCACCCCCCCATTACTGTAATGCAAAAACTGATTACATAAATATAAATAGTATTTTACCAAATAAATGCTATAAAAATGTAAACAACAGTAATAGTATAAAACATAGTAAAGTAAAAGTAAAATGTAAAAAAAAAAAAATTCATAAAAAAATTAAGCATCCCCCATTCTTGTGACTGTAATGCAAAAATTGCATATATAAAATAATTGCATAAATATAAATAGTAATGCAAAAGATAAAAAGGATAAAAATATAAATAGTAATGCAAAATAATAATAATAATAGTAATAATGTAAAAAAAAACTTACCCTGATTTAAATTAACTATTGTAACTATTAATGTAATGAAAGTTTTTTTTTACCCGATTAACCTGATTGGCACTTCACTTCATTTTTGTATCTTTTGTTTTCATTTTTTGTAACAGTGACTTTAAGCATGTGTATCGTGAATGAGTTTTCACTGGATGCGTCTCGATTAGTTCGCTCGTTCAGTAGTCAGGGCACTGATCAGCGAGTCGGCCATGTTTAGGGCTGTCTCGATCGTAAAATCATTCCAGTGCACTGAAACGTTCGCTCCCTAAAAAATCCCACAATACCAGGGAGCATCGTTGCTCCCTTATCTTGTTTCCCTTACTGGAAACGTCGTCAGTTCTTCTGTTGTCTCTCAAGTCGTGAGAAGATGAGCACAAGTTTATCTTTAAAAGAGATGTTGTTTGTAATGCCTTTCATTAATAAATACAATGAAAGGGAAACTATCTTTTAAATATTAGAGTTGTTAAAAGTATGTTTAAAAAACACTCCTTTATATTTGTATTTCTTTATTTAATGTAATGTATCTTTCATAATAAAACCGTACGTTTGAATATCTTCAATGAAAATGAATGATAGTGTCATTTATACAGCGATCATGCTAATAAAAAACAGCTGCGCTTGAATGTGCACCCTTGCCAGTGCCCAAATTCGTGTTAACGATATACTGATTCACGATATAGGGAGCTAGGGAGCTGATTGAGACACACCCATTGTCTGGAGGTCACAACTGTGTTTATCAGTGCAGACTCATGGGAAATATTGACGTTAGGTGCCTCTGATTGTCTTCTGGTCTCATTATACCGACCTCACTGACCTCACGGGAACAATCAGTGAAAGTAGCGCTCAAAGCACTTCATTTATCTTGAGACCAAACAGCACTTTTACCTGCAGGAAAGAAAATTAGATTATCTTACAAATAAGATAATCTTAAACATGAGATATTTAATATCTTAAGTGTTGCTCCTAGATAGCAATACGATTAAATATAGGTCAAATGGAGATCTAGAGGTTCAGAAGAGATCTCAGCAATGTTTCAAACTGTGCTCAGATTCGCCAAGATGCTAAGTTTTGATTTCAATATCTTAAATATGAAAATTTTTCAAAAATGATCTGCATTATTTTATAACTCTCTTACTGTATGTGATCAATGAACTTTCTTGTGTCTATTTTTAATTCTCCAAAAGAGTTTAAGGTACTTGATTGGAGGATAACTGAGAACTCAATGAAGTCTCCTGAGACTTGAGATTGAGCAGCCTCTGAGCAATAACATATAAGAAAAATAAAGATGATTTTGGATTTCCTGATCTCAAGTGACGTAAATAGCCTTAACCCACTGGCGGGCCTGAGAAAAGAAACAGTCGTCAAAATATTAATAATTACAGTCTTGACCAACACAAAATAGGTATCGTTTGAAAGCTTAGAAGCTCTACTTTCCAATGCATGTAGGCATTGTGACCAAAACTGAACAATTGCTTTGAAATTTGCGGACAAATCAGAAGTGTTCCGTTTTGGAAATGTATAAAAACATTTTGCACTGTGCGTATTATTGCAATCAGTAAAAACATCAAACTGATCAAATAGTCATGTGTCATATGTTGTTGGAAAGCTCTCAAACAGTAGAATACAACCAGCATATTTGTTTTACTCACAGACAAAAATATAGTGAGTAATAGCTAAGTATATGTCTTTGACGATTATGTTGGTGTTACTTATATGCCGTGTTTTTGCACATAACTTCACTAATAATAAACAGAACATAAAATATCACATACCATTACTTAGAGGAGGTGATTATCTTTCAAACGAGCCCACACACAAGGTAATCAGATGTATAGATCATTAGATAATCCACGTGAAGCACAATGTTACATATGGCCACCAGGAGATGGCGCCAAATACATGACACAGACTCAATGATGACTCAAATGACACAGAATGAAACTCATTCTGTGAAATCTCATTACTAAAATCATGTCTGCATGCTATGCAAACCTTTAGTCATTGTTGTGTTTGCAAGTGTAATTAGTTCTTATGTACAATTATTATGTTTGATTTGTTTGGAGAGGCTTTTGGAAACTATGATAAATTATATTTGTAATGCTATAACTTTTGATTGCTTTGTCGTATCGACACAAAAGTTTTCTCAGATACAGTTGACATGATTGGGAACAAAACATAAGCAGTTTTTCTGAGCCACATTATGTACACCCAGAGATATATAATGTCAAATAAGAAAAATAAGAAAAAAATGACATTTTTGGTTGTGATTTTTTCAGCAGTTTCTTAGGTTGAGAGTCTCAGAATGTATCATAATCTATATCATTAAAAAATGTGAAAAGTTTTCTTTACAGTGATAGCAAACACTTGACCCTCCTTGTTTTTATTGTAGAGTTATAAGCCTTTAATTTTTGGTATGCCACTGAAACAAGAAATCTTTAAAAATAACTTCAGAGCTTAAAGGATTAAGGACTTGAATGCTTTTTTGTAACCGTCTCTTCAGTGATGCTCAGCCTTCACAAAGAGAAATGGACTCATTGAGTTTGTTTTTGCAATCTTCAGGGTGATGTCTTTTGTTTTTAAACTTGAGCCTGATGTGCTCGACACAAACACTTTTACAGCCCTGAGCAGTCAGTCAGAATGCACTCATTGTACTTCATCTGTGAATCTCACCATCTAATGACATTTTTTATGTGAATTGTAGGAACGTTTCCAGTGTACATCACTCTCATCTGTGAAGGAAATTTGTTTTGTTATAGATTCACATTCAAGAAGCTCTATTGGCATGTATTATTTTAGCTTGAGTGACCTTAAAGACTGTATGTTGTAAATACCATTCACACCAGATGCTCCTTTTTCAATTATTTTTGTATGTAAACACACGCTAGATGGACGTCTTTGGCCGTTTCGTCATGTCCAGCTAGACGCTGTGTCAGGTGAAAAAAAGTCAACTTTTAACATGAAACACCGGCGTTCTGTTATATGTGTTGCGCTGCATCTAGCTTTTTTTTTGTGAAAGAACGCGTTCAGTCTTAACGGCCCCTTGCACATTTACACACACATACGGTAGAATCTCACAAAAATAAGTTACGTTTGAACCCTAAAATAAAAAAATAATGAAGCCTACTTTTAGGCCAATTGAAGTCTTTGTTCACCAAAACCTGAACATTCTGAAAAACCAGAAAGATTTGAGAGCTTTGGCAGAGGGGATTTACACAAAATAACAACTTCAATTTAGGACTTAATGACTTTGGAAAAGTAGAATTAAAGTGGTTTATGTTATACTATTTACACCAATTTATTTATTAAAGGAATATTCCGGGTTCAATACAAATTACGCTCAATTGACAGCATTTGTTGCATAATGCTGATTACCACAAAAATTAATTTTGAGTTGTCCCTCCTTTTCTTTAATACTCATGGTATTCTGTCATTTTTTTACCAAAATAAATTTTCCTCATTTAATAAAAATGGTTTCCTTTATCTGAGCAGTACAAGACTTGGTGACTTTTCCTCCATTTGCCATCTGAACATTGGGGCAAAAAATTGGGCTTGATTTGTTAAGTCTAAGTGGTCGTAAAAAAAGCGACACCTTTGGTATTCACGGTCAAAATTGACCAGTCGTTGAAAATGAATGGGAAAGACCATAAAACAGCAATGTTTTTTATATATTTATGTCAAATACAATTAATAAATCAGCCACAATGCATTAAAAAAACAGACAGAAATTACAGGGTGAGACTCTAAAACATCCTCAATGCAAAACATACACACTCACACACAAACACACTTACACACACACAAACATGAACGGGTGAGACAATAACACAGAACCTTTTTTTTACATAAAAAAACAAAACAATAAATCAGTCAAAATGCTAAACACACACTCAGAAATTAAGGGGTGAGAAAATAACACACTCACAATGCAGAACACACACACACACACACACACACACACACACACACACACACACACACACACAGAACAGAAAGGGGGCAGTGGTGGCTCAGCAGTTAAGGCTCTGGGTTACTGATCAGAAGGTCGGGGGTTCAAGCCCCAGCACCGCCAAGATGCCACTGTTGGGCCCTTGAGCAAGGCCCTTGACCCTATCTGCTCCAGGGGCACCATATCATGGCTGACCCTGCACTCTGACCCCAGCTTAGCTGGGATATGTGGAAAAAAAGAATTTCACTCTATATGTGCAAATGTATAATGTGTGAGAAATAAATATATAATTATAATTAAAAAGAACCAGGGCATCGATAAGTGGAGCTCTACAGCCATCTTTTATTAATTGTTGGCATTACAAGTCATCTGTTGTTTTCAGAATTTTGCAGTTCATTTCTGTTTCTTGATGTTCATTTTCTTGACATTATTATGCATTTACTTTGAGTTATTACATTTTTATGTTTTAATTAAATTATAGAAAATAGGTAGAAAAAAAGCTTATTCTGTGTTTTCTCTTTGTAACACCATGGTCAGGTTTGATTGCAAACATAATGAATTCAAATCAATTTTAAAATGCTAATCTTTGACAAATAATAGTTTGATAATGTCTATATATATATATATATATATATATATATATATATATATATATATATAAATGCATATAAAATATACAATTAGGTTACAAGTCATCAGACTACACAGTATGTGTCTACAGTCATCTACTGGCTGTTACTGGCATGACATGGTTTTCAACTCATGTTATTTATATTTTATTCACCAGATGATCAGCAATCTGCCTCCAATTTATGTCACATTCTCATATTTTCTTCATGTTTCAACTTATACAAGTGTAGGTTCTCAAAAATGTGCTTATTTGTATATGTACATTAATGGTAAAATGTAGAAATGTGCATGTAAATAAGATCAAAATAGCATAAAATTCCAAAAGAAAATGCATAATTTCATTGTTCTTACTTCAGGGAAGAAGAAATGGTCTCATTATCATCATCATCAAAAAAACAAAAAGAAAAACAAACAAAAAGGTTACACATCTGACCCTTCCGGTCAAAAATGACCGTGAATACCAAAGGGAGGTACCCTTTTTCAATACCATAGGAGGATTAAAGAAAAGGAGGGAGAAGTAAAAATATTTTTTTTGTTAATCAATATTATGCCACAAATGCTGTCGATTAAGCTTAATTTGTACTGAACCTGGAATATTCCTTTAAATATCTAAAAGATCTACGTTTTATTGCAATGTCACAGGTATCTTTTAATTAAAGTTATCATGAGCACAGACTGAGCTTTGACTTTTACTTCTTACAAAACCAGTCTTAGAAATTCTGTCATTAAAATGCTGAATCGTGTAAACAGTTCTGTGTGCTTTTCCTATAAGCGATGTTATGTTCATTGCTAATGTATGACGGCACACTGACGGGATGCAGTTATGAATATTAATCCAGCTCTGAATCAATAATCTGCTCGTGCCATCAGTGATTGTATTGATTCATATGAGTAGAATTATCATTCAGCACAAGCACCCATTCAAGTACAAACCCACTCAGGTTTATTATTACTAAATATGTTTTATTGACGTATCATCTTTATCTCAGATATTTCACCTAAAATAGTCACATATAAGTGAATTGTTGACATACAGTGAGAGTGTAGAGCTATAAAATAATAATGCATTAAAAAGTGCACATCATTTGGTCTTTGGAGAATTTGATGAGAAACGTTCATATTGAGATCTCTGACTTCTTATCTGAGCACAGTTTGAAAGATTGTTGAGGTCTCTTCTAAACCTCTATAGTGTTTCAGGAAGAATGCAGTCCATCACATTATGGAAGTACCCAATAATGGAATCTAAAGACACATCAACATAAAATGGACTTAAAGATTGCAGTATGTTCTCCACAGATACCTGCAGTGACCTGAACTCAGAGCTGCAGCGGGTTCTCACGGGGTTGGAGAGCGTCTTGTGCGGCCGTAAGAAGAGTACGTGTAGCTTGTCTGTGGCCGAGGTGGACAGACACATCGAGCAGCTGACCACCGCCAGCGAACACTGTGATCTGGCCATCAAGGTAATGCACAGACCCTAAAACACCTTACATATATGAAAGAAATGAGGAGGTACTAGAATGACCACAATCCATTCACCAAACCAAATCGCAAGTCAGGGTTGCCAAAGGAACCCAGCACTTTTCAGGAAGAACTAGTCTCTGGATTTGGCGAAGTTTGCCAGCTTAGTGGCGTCTAAGCTGTTTACAAGGTACCAAACTGATACAGTACAGTAAGCATTTCTAAAGAAAGACTAGTCACTGGACTCGCCGGTGGCCAATATAAGTGGCATCAAATCTTTGGGATTGGTAGTTTTGTTTGAGACACATAGTAGATCAAGTACACATTTTTTCTACACAATTGTTTCCAGAGAATGCCAGCACAATTTGAATTAGTTTTAAACTGATTCAATTACATTATGTCCTAACCAGACACGACGTGATTTCACCCTAACCAGCGGTGATGAGCGACTGGACATTATGTTGATTGCTCGATCACCTGTAGACCAAGAATTTACAGCTCGTATGGGTGAACGTTTAGGAAAACTTCTAACCGGCTGCTAAACACCTTCTTGCTGCCATCGTTCCATATCATGCGTGCAAGACCATGTCATGTGATTTATTTTGTTTTCTTTAATTAGTCTACAAAAGGAATCAAATACTCTCAAATGCCCATTATGTGCCATCTGCAGCAAAAGCCTTTCACATATCTGCCCATAGTAAGATATGCCGATCATCATCATTCTTTTGTATTCTGCCCATTATTACTCTTTTATGCACCCATTTTTGCAGTAGTATCAGTGTCATCATAAATTACTATAACAGAGTGTAATCGGCATATATTTTGGCGACGGCATGTTAGCGCATTAGAGTCATGAATTCAGAATGTAAACAAGACAAACTGCACATTTTCTACTGCATATATTGCTTTAAATCATCATTGAGTGGATAAAACAGCTTCTTTTCCTGACCTCATGTGAATTCCACTCAAAGAATGAAGGATAAAGTCATTAGTAACACATTTTTATCTCACTGTACTTTAGGTTTTATATGTAGCATCCTCATATTTACAGTTGTGCTCAAAAGTTTGCATACCCTTGGAGAATTGGTAATATATGTACCATTTTTAAAGAAAACATGAGTGAGCAGGCAAAACACATTCCTTTTATTTCTTATGTGATAATAAATGGCTTCATATGATCACTATCCTTAAATAAAAGAAAATAATCAGTCATATTTTCAAAATCAAATCCAAAATTTCACAATTTTTGCCAGGGTATGCAAACTTTTGAGCACAACTGTAAATGCTCCTCTAAATGCCTCCCACAGCGGTGTGACCGGTGTCTGAATGTTCGGGAACAGTATACCGTTGCTTGGCTGTTTAGAACTTGTTTTTACCCTTGAACGAAGAAGAACTTTTCTGGAAGTATATCGGGGCCTTAAAGCCCGCGTCTCACTAGCTGTTAACCCTTAAATGCAGTTCTGGGTCAGTTTGACCCAGCACTTATAAAGACTTGCGAGGGCCTGGGTAGCTCAGTGGTAAAATACGCTGGCTACCACCCCTGGAGTTTGCTAGTTCGCTAGTTCGAATCCCAGGGCGTGCTGAGTGACTCCAGCCAGGTCTCCTAAGCAACCAAATTGGCCCGGTTGCTAGGGAGGGTAGAGTCACATGGGGTAACCTCCTCGTGGTCACTATAATGTGGTTCTCGCTCTCGGTGGGGCGCATGGTGAATTGAGCGTGGTTGCCGCGGTGGATGGCGTGAAGCCTCCACACGCGCTATGTCTCCGTGGCAACGCGCTCAACAAGTCACGTGATAAGATGCGCGGGTTGACTGTCTCAGACGCGGAGGCAACTGGGATTCGTCCTCCGCCACCCAGACTGAGGCGAATCACTATGCGACCACGAGGACTTAGAGCGCATTGGGAATTGGGCATTCCAAAATGGGAGAAAAAGGGGAAAAATCCCCCCCCCCCCCAAAAAAAAAAATAAAGACTTGCGTGAAAGCTGTAATATGCAAGAAAACTTGAATTTTAAAATTGTAATGTAGTGTCAAAACATTATCAAAATGACACCAGAGCCTAGAACTGTTTGAAAACAATAGAAACCAATAACAGTAACACATAAGTTGTCACAATATTATTATCTCAAAGTAAAAGCAATGCAAGTCAGTGGAAACAAATGTGTTTTTGAAACGGTTCTGTGTGATGGCGGAAGCTTCTCAGTCCGGAAAAGCCGGTCGCTTTGTGACTCAAAGTGATTATTAAACCACAAAAGGCTGAAGTATAATTAAATAAATATATAGTCTGCATGTGCCTCGCACTACAAAGTGAATTAGCGCTCTGCTCACTGTCATCTGCTACAAACAGAGCGCGTAATGCTCATGATGGTGTTTTCCGTGTTTGAGTCAAGGAGCTGTTAAAGGTATGAACACACTAGGATTTTAATTAGTGCGCTGCATGTTCACGTAATGACATTTGTACATCAGATTGTATCAGTTTTTGGTATCGGAGCATGAGCGTGGTATTGGACCTGATTCTGATACCAGTATCGGTATCAGAAAATCCCTTCGTTTTTTTTATTAGTTTTTTTTATTTTATCCCCTTTTCTCCCAATTTGGAATGCCCAATTCCCACTACTCACCTCAATCTGTGTGGTGGAGGACAAGTCTCAGTTGCCTCCGCTTCTGAGACCGTCAATCCACGCATCTTATCACGTGACTCGTTGTGCATGACACTGCGGAGACTCGCAGCATGTGGCGGCTCATGCTACTCTCCACGATCCACACACAACTCACCACGTGCCCCATTGAGAGCGAGAACCACTAATCACGACCACGAGGAGGTTACACCATGTGACTCTACCCTCCCTAGCAATCAGGCCAATTTGGTTACTTAGGAGACCTGGCTGGAGTCACTCAGCACACCCTGGATTCGAACTCGCAACTCCAGGGGTGTTAGTCAACATCTTTAATTGCTCAGCTACTCAGGCCCCCACATCCCTAGTTATTGATTATAAAACAGTTGAGGGGAAAATGTGACTGTTGAACTGCAATTTAACAAGCCGGGTCAATTTGACCCGATAACTGCTACAGTGTTACTTGATGCCAGCTGCATGGAAGGGTTAAATTTGAGGGTGTCACACTTAACAACTGTTTTGCTGAGACGAACACACCAATTCAGAATAGACGAGGAGTGACAGACAAACCCTTTGACTTTCTCTCCAATTACCTGTAACGCTAAACTCGCTGAAATAACAACAAGATTGTAACCAACTGAAGTGAGATGCGATTCATGGAGTATCCTATTCTCTCTACAGGGCTTAACGTATAAAGCGTATGTCCATATACCGCTTCAGTAAGAAAAGGATTTACTTTTACACACTTTTATTAGTTATTTAAGTGTAGTATATCCCCACCAGTGTGCACAGGCAGATTGTTGGTTGCTGGACAACATATTGGCTCGCCCTTAAACGGCACAAAAGTTTGTGTTTGCAGTCTTTCATTTCTCAGCCAGAATAAGATGCATTACTGACCTGACTTCATGTTAAAAGTCAAATGAGACTATGGAGCTACAGTGACATGGCAGAGCTGAACAACTCATTTCATATTTATACCCAACCACTCCATGCTCGTATTATCAATAATTCAATACAGGGCGTCGAGTATGAGTCAGCTAAGTTAAATCTTTTCTCTGGCTCTCCATCTTTTAGGATGTGAGTATTTCCTCATGTAATGCTGACTCGCTGTTAGAAACGGTACTAAATGGATTATTTTACCACCAGAGCTGTTCTTTCAGCCGTACAGTGTTTTTGATCCCTCATTAGTGCATGACACATCATCTCTCGCTGTTCATTTCTCCACGCTTCTCTATAATCTTGTTTACTGGAGGATCAGACCATAAAAGTCTCCGCTGCAGTTATAATACACCCTCCTGCAGAGTGCTGTAAAGTACAACTTTGTTTCTTTTTTTTTTATCCCCTTTTCTCCCAATTTAAAATGCCCAATTCCCACTACTTAGTAGGTCCTCGTGGTGGCACGGTTACTCACCTCAATCCGGGTGGCGGAGGACAAGTCTCTGTTGCCTCCGCTTCTGAGACCGTCAATCCGCGCATCTTATCACGTGACTCGCTGTGCATGACACCACGGAGACTCACAGCATGTGGAGGCTCATGCTACTCTCCGTGATCTACGCACAACTTACCACGCACCCCATTGAGAGCGAGAACCACTAATCGCGACCACGAGGAGGTTACCCCATGTGACTCTACCCTCCCTAGCAACCGGGCCAATTTGGTTGCTTAGGAGACCTGGCTGGAGTCACTCAGCACGCCCTGGATTCAAACTCGTGACTCCAGGGGTGATAGTCAGCGTCAATACTCGCTGAGATACCCAGGCCCCCCACAACTTTGTTTCTTGCTGATGTTCTGCTGTTATAAAATACATACTATACAGCTTGGAATAGCAAAGAATAGTTCTCATAAATGAAAACTCTGTTATCATTTACTCACCCTCATATTGTTCCAAACCTGTATGACTTTCTCTTCTCTGTGAAACACAGCAGCAGATGTTTATCAGAATGTTAACGCTGCTCTTTTACAAACAGTACAAGCATAATGTGACCTGAGGCTCTAAAAATGACTGAAAAGCACCATCATGAAAGTAGTCTGTTTTTATTTTATTTGTGCACTTCTGTGAGAGCTTGGCTTGAGAAAGAGACCCAAGTTGGACAAATAACAGAAAATCTGTGTAGACATTGTGATAAAACTTTCCATCCGTCATCTAAAAGTATTAAGTAGAGATGTTTCACATACAGAAAATAAAGTGAATCTAGTAAGATTTGATGCCTCTAACTTTTTGGCAAATTGTCAAATACAGTGATCAGCTCTTCTTCAGAAGTGCTTGTTGTCTTAACACAGTACTTTTGAAACATGACTTTGTTTTCAGGTTGCGTAATGCCAGCCAATAATAAAAGAGCTTGCCAGATTAACCCTTGTGCGACCTTCGGGACATTTTTCTCTTTTTCATTTTCGTTTTTTTGATCATTTTGGCTGTGTTAATGCCAACGGCATACATTTTGTCAAAGGTGTGTATTTTGGGGGGAATTTTGATATTTCAACCTCAGTTCCTATAATACATCTATAATACACTGTGTACACAAAATAGTTACACTCAGGACCTTCAGGACAAAAATGTCCCATTGAAACCCATTAAAACTGCCATATTTGATCCCAGTGTCATTAAAGCATAAAATCACGAATTCTGTGATATTGTTCTTTCATTCCGGAGCCCTGGCTTCAAAATTTACATTTGTAATATTTTCCACAAGATGGCGCCATTTTTCTCATGTTTAGCCTATGGAGCAAATACAAGCTTTTCCCCTATTTTCTGTTTGCTGTATTATAGAGCACTGCAGGACAACTGAATAAATTATGCAGATAAAATTTTGTGTGTGTGTGTGTGTTGGTATGCATGTCAGAATGTGTTTTGTATGTGTGTATTGAGAAGTGTGTGTGTGTGTGTGTGTGTGTGTGTGTGTGTGTGTGTGTGTGTGTGTGTGTAAAAACAACAGTGGCATTATGTAAACAAACTGGCGTTTAAAGGGTTAAAATCCTGAAAATGAATGAATATTTGGTAGTTATGATCAGGACTGATGTTGGTTACAAAATCTAAGTCAGTGAAAGTGGAAAATAATATTAATATATAATATTTATATGGCAGTTTTTTTGACGCGGACATTTTTGTCCTCTATGTAACATTTTTTATTGACGCACAAGGGTTAAGAAAGTGCTTTGTGGATGTCTTCTACCTTAGTCAAAAGCAAAAATGAATACATATTTAATATTGGGAAGTAGAACCTTTCGAGACCCTCTTTTGACCAAATCCCTGATTTTTTTTTAAGCACTCCTGCTAAAGTGGGACAGAGGAAAAATTATTCTCCAGA
Organism: Myxocyprinus asiaticus; assembly: GCF_019703515.2. NCBI lineage: Eukaryota > Metazoa > Chordata > Actinopteri > Cypriniformes > Catostomidae > Myxocyprinus > Myxocyprinus asiaticus. The sequence goes on along the minus strand of NC_059346.1, from coordinate 2,099,970 downwards.
AAATATCTACAAAGTATTTGAAATTCATTTTTATATTTTCTTATACACTTTCACATCATGACATTAAGTTCACTTTTACTTTTTTATAATCTTAACAAGATTTACCTCAAATTTCTCTCATTTTCTTTACCATTGCTTTTCCCACCGGTGGTCATGAAAGAGCTCTGTCACACATCTCAAAGAAAAATCCTCAATTTAAATCCTCAAAAAGATAAAGGGGTAGTTGACCCAAAAATTATAAGTCTCATATCTTACCCTCATTCCATCCCTGATGTGTGTGACTTTCTTTCTACTGCTGAACAGAAATTAAGATTTTTAGAAGAATATTTCAGCTCTGTAGGTTCATGCGATACAAGTCAAAGGGTCCAAAACTTTGAAGATCCAAAAAGCACATAAAGGCAGCATAAAAGTAATCCATAAGTGGCTTAATCCACGTCTTCTGAAGCAGAGCGTGTGAGCGGAGTGTAGCGAGGAGCGGAGCGATCAGAATTTCACTGGAGCGAGGAGCGCGTTTCATGAGCCGCTCCAAACAGAATGCGCTACATTTCGCGTGTGGCCACATTAATATGTTTGTGCTTCTACGCTGACAAATATCTGGTGTTGGCGGCTGTATTAGGTCCAGTATTTTAAACAGAGTGGATTATCAGAGATGAGGCAGCGGTTAAACTCGGTGTGATTTGTGAGCTGATGGTGACGGGCTGAATCCAACAACAGACTACAGTGGGGTGAGAGCGCAGAGGCAGTTCAAAGCACAGATTAGTTTCCCGAATCATTATATTAGGCTACCGTGGATGTCTGTAAGGTTTACCATCGATTCGCACAGGATAAGCAATGTCTGTATAAATCACAGAGATGAGTGTCAACTGCATTAACACACTGCTGTCATGCGTAACTGACCCATCAGACAATGTGCTGATTAATTATGAAGTAAGTATTAAACATGTTCATATGTATCTGGGATTATTAGAAGAAACTGACTTACAACAGAACTGGTTACATTAGCAAGCCAGAAATCCTACAGTACACTCTTGAATTAAAAATATAGACAATCGGGGGCCTGGGTATCTCAGCGAGTACTGACGCTGACTATCACCCCTGAAGTCGCGAGTTTGAATCCAGGGCGTGCTGAGTGACTCCAGCTAGGTCTCCTAAGCAACCAAATTGGCCCGGTTGCTAGGGAGGGTAGAGTCACATGGGGTAACCTCCTCGTGGTCGCTATAATGTGGTTCTCGCTCTCGGTGGGGCGCGTGGTGAGTTGTGCGTGGATGCCGCAGAGAATAGCGTGAAGCCTCCACACGCACTATGTCTCCACGGTAACGTACTCAACAAGTCACGTGATAAGATGCGTGGATTGACGGTCTCAGACGCGGAGGCAACTGAGATTCATCCTCCGCCACCCGGATTGAGGCGAGTCACTACGCCACCACGAGGACTTAGAGCGCATTGGGAATTGGGCATTCCAAATTGGGGAGAAAAATGTGTTAATTGTTACACACTTCAGCTGTCACCGAAATTCTAACAGACGTACGTATGAATTCATATTTTAAATTACACGTACTGTAATTAAAAGTAATTACTTGCGACTGAAAGACAGTAGCTGTAATATGATTAAAAGAATTTAAAATGTAACGCCTTACACTACTTTTTCTAAAAAAGTAATTAGATTACAGCAACTAATTACTTTGTAATCGGATACACCCGACACTGCTTAGCAGTCTAGTAACTAAAGTATGACATGTTTCTGTTTGTCTGTCTCTTTGTGTGTTTGTTTTTTTGTCTGTCTGTAGACGGTGGAGGAAATCGAGGGTGCCCTGGGTCGTGATTTTTACCCCAGTCTGTGTGAGGAGCGCGTGCGCTGGGAGAAGGAGCTCACTGGACTTCGGGAGGAGAACGAGAGTTTAGCGGCGATGTTGTGCAGTAAAGAAGAAGATCTGAACCGCACCAAAGCCACCATGAACGCCATCAGAGAGGAGAGAGACCGTCTGCGTAGACGTGTGAGTGACAGCTGCTCTCCTCAACTGCACGATATGAGACGAGCAGTTACATGAAGACTAACTAGATTTTGACATTTAGCAAAATAAGCATTATTTAGAGGACTCTGTGTCGCCCTGGGAAATGTCACACAAACAGGTGTGTGAAGGTGATTTGACTGTAAACACCTGAACATTATTAACCATCAGACTAGATTAGCTGGACACCTAAACAACTAAACCATGCCTCATACAGTTCACTTCCACATCACCCCATCAGCTCTTAACAAAGAGAGAAAATATCAATATCTAACTTGCCCGTTCAATATAGTCCTCGCGCACTTTAATGGACAGAGAGTGTGTAAGTGTGCGCGGTTTGCATTTATCTTTGACTTAGATGGATGACAGTATATTTAAATCAGCATGCAAGCTTGTTCGTAGAATACCGCAGCTGCGTGTAAATATATACACACACACAGCTGACCTGCGGTAGCCGAGCCCAATCAAACTAACCATCACCACAAAGCCAAGCTAGTAATTACGGTCTCGCTGGCATGTCGTGACTCAAACGGCTGTGGCGAGCTTGTTTAAATATAGCTGTGCTTCTGTAGCGTGCTGATGTCACAGCTCTATCATGATAGATCTTTTATTGAACTTAAAAAACAACGCCAGAGTCCTCAGCCAATGAACACTGCAAAAAAATCATATTCTTTTTCTGTATTTTTGTCTGGTTTTCCAGTAAAAGTATTTAAACAGCCTTGAAGCAAGACACATTTACTTGAGAAGCACAATTGTGGAGGATAATAATACATTTACTTGAAGCAAAAAAATTTAGGATTATAAGACATGTTTACAAAGAGTAGATATTGAATTAAATTTATTTTTCTCACCCTGTTGCCAAATAGTTTTTATTTAATTCTTTTCTGCATTAATTTTAAACAAAAACAAGAAACTAAACTAACAAGATGCTTAAATAAAAATATATTCTCTTATCTTACACAATTTTCTAATTTATTTTGTTTCAGTAATGTGGTTATTTTTACTCAATATTTGTTTTATTTTTACTATATTTTTATTAAAAAAAAAAACGATTATAATCAGAACTCTATCATGATGGATCTATAAATGAGCTTTAAAAACAATCGACCAATAAATACTGCAGAAAATCATTTTCTTAATCAGAAATCTTGTTTTCCAGTAAAAATACTGACAAATGTTGAATTTACTAGAACCAAAGTTAAGACTTTTTTTTTTCATTTTTTTTTTTTTTCATAAAATATATCTTTACGTTTATTTTTATTCTCCTTTGGCAAATTGTGTGGGGTTTTATGTTTTTTATTATTATTATAATTTTTTTTTTTTTTTGCATAAATCTTAAAATGTAAAAAAAAGCAAAAGAACTCAACAGGACACTAAACTAACAAGATGCTTAAAAATATATTCTCTGAAAACAAGTCATTTTATCTTACACAATTTTCTGATTTATTTTGTTTTAATAATGTGGTTATTTTTACTCAGTATTTTTTATTTTTACAATATTTTACTAAAAAAAACGATTATAATCAGAACTCTATCATGATGGATCTATAAATGAGCTTTAAAAACAACACATCGACCAATAAATTCTGCAGAAAATCATTTTCTTAATCAGAAATCTTGTTTTCCAGTAAAAATACTGACAAATGTTAAATTTACTAGAACCAAAGTTAAGACTTTTTTTTTTTTTTTTTTTTTTTCATAAAATATATCTTTACGTTTGTTTTTATTCTCCTTTGGCAAATTGTGTGGGGTTTTATGTTTTTTAATTATTATTATTATTATTATTTTATATATATATATATAAAAAATCTTTTTTTTTTTTTTTCTTTTTTTTTCCAGAAAATATATCTTTACGTTTATTTTTATTTCTCCTTTGGCAAATTGTGTGGGGTTTTATGTTTTTTATTATTATTATAATTATTATTTTTTTTGCATAAATCTTAAAATGTAAAAAAAAAAAAGCAAAAGAACTCAACAGGACACTAAACTAACAAGATGCTTAAAAATATATTCTCTGAAAACAAGTCATTTTATCTTACACAATTTTCTGATTTATTTTGCTTTAATAATGTGGTTATTTTTACTATATTTTTATTAAAAAAAAACGATTATAATCAGAACTCTATCATGATGGATCTATAAATGAGCTTTAAAAACAACACATCGACCAATAAATTCTGCAGAAAATCATTTTCTTAATTATAAATCTTGTTTTCCAGTAAAAATACTGACAAATGTTGAATTTACTAGAACCAAAGTTAACTTTTTTTTTCTTTTTTTTTTTTCATAAAATATATCTTTATGTTTATTTTTATTCTCCTTTGGCAAATTGTGTGGGGTTTTATGTTTTTTAATTATTATTATTATTATTATTTTATATATATATATAAAAAATCATTTTTTTTTTCTTTTTTTTTCAGAAAATATATCTTTACGTTTATTTTTATTTCTCTTTTGGCAAATTGTATGGGGTTTTATGTTTTTTAATTATTATTATTATTATTATTTTATATATATATATATATATATATATATATATATATATATATATATATATATATATATATATATAAAAAATTTTTTTTTTCAGAAAGTATATCTTTACATTTATTTTTATTTCTCCTTTGGCAAATTGTGTGGGGTTTTATGTTTTTTATTATTATTATAATTTTTTTTTTTTTTTTTTTTTTGCATAAATCTTAAAATGTAAAAAAAGCAAAAGAACTCAACAGGACACTAAACTAACAAGATGCTTAAATAAAAATATATTCTCTGAAAACAAGTCATTTTATCTTACACAATTTTCTAATTTATTTTGCTAACGTTAAATTTACTAGAACCAAAGTTAAGGTTTTATTTTTTATTTTATTTTTTTTCAGAAAATATATGGAAATAAATACATTTTTCTTTCTTCTTCGGCAAATTGTGTGGGGTTTTATTTTATTTATTTATTTATTTTTTGCATAAATCTTAAAATTCAAAACAACTCAGGACACTAAACTAGCAAGACACTTAAATCAAGATATAGGTCTTTTATCTTACTCAGTTTTGCAGAAATCAGTATTTTTGTCTTGTTTTCTAGTAAAAAAAAAAAAGTATACTAGACAAATATACTTAAAATACTTATAAACAATCTTAAAATCAGATTAATTTACTTGTGAAGCAGCTAGAAACTAAACCAAAAAGACTAGCTTATATTGTTAAAACAGGTCTTAAACAGTTTTACTTCTCACGTAAATCACATTGTTTTAAACATGTTTAGATATTTCTACTAGAAAACATAAAAATACTGATTGAGAAAATAATTTGTAGCAGTATCCGGGTCATTTTGGAAGTGCACGCCACCTTGTGAAGGAAAAAAAAGTCCTTCTGGATCGATGTAGTCTCTTGCTTTTAGACGCAGCCAGTAATCGAATCTGACTGTCTGAAGCCGGTTAGCACGCTAAAGTGATTAGCGGTGAAATGCATGGAGTGAAAACGGTCAAAGGCTTTTACAGAAACAAGCGGGTCACTTCCATGACAGACACTTACCACAGCAGAAATGGCAAACGACTGCTTCAGATTCGTTCTTAATTAAATCTGTCTGGTGCTCGGCTAATTGGCGCGATGCATTGCTCGCTGTTTGCTATTGGGACGGAGTTTATTGCAGAAATTATGAGACTATAGAGACCCATGATCATATTTCTGCCTCTTAGTATCACTTTGATTTAAGACACAGTCTGTAATGTGCAAGGACATGTATTAAGACAGTTAAATCACACTTATGTGAACATCTTTGCATTAAATAACAACATTTCAAAGCAAGTTTAATCTGCAAACGAATGATACTTCACTCAGAACTAGCAGCTTTAGTCCTGTTACAATTATTATAAATCTATTGTGTAATCATTTCTGTTTATTAAACAAACTCTTTGACCTAGAGCAGCAGTGTGTGTGTAAACAACTCAGATGATTATGACATCACAACTGTGAGCTCACCTGTTCAGTATTATTGAACAACTCAGTCGGGGTGTTGTTACTCATTTCACATGAAGCCAATCGGGTCATGAATATATAGAAGTCTTAAAGGTACAGTAACAAAAACAGTCCTTTTATTTCATAGAGTCAGAAAGAGGCTTGAAAATGTGCATAAAAACTCAATTGTGTTTTTGAAGCCTTGACTAAAATAACAATCTCAGTTCTAAAAAGTGTAGAATATGAAGTTTTCTCTCGCTCTTCCATCACTCCGCAGGTGCGTGAGCTGCAAACACGTCTTCAGAGCATTCAGCCCGGCGGTCCGTCCAGTCCCGGCCGTCTGACCCCAGCGGGTCGACCCATCAACCCCAGCACAGGAGAACTCAGTACCAGCAGCAGCAGCAACGACATCCCTGTCGCCAAGGTAACAATACGTCTTATTTTGTCATCTTTAGTATGCAGTCCTTATTATTTTTATTTTTTTTATGTAATATTTTATTTATATATTTTATTTCAATGTAATATTTTATTTTTATTATTTTAATATTTTATTTAAAATTTGTATTTTGTTTTAATTGAATATTTTAGTTCATTTTAATATTTTATTTCATTTTATTTAATTGTTTTAGTATTTTATTTTAATGTTTTATTTTATTATTTTAATGTTGTATTTTATTATTTAAATATTTTATTTAAAAACGATTTTATTTAGATATTTTATTCAAATTTAATATAATTTTTTACATATATTTATTTCATTTTGTTACTTTAATATTTATTTATATATTTTATTTAATTTTATTATTGTATTTAATTTTATTATTTAATTTCAATTGTATTTTAATGTATATATTTTTTTAAAATATTTTATTTACATTTTTATTTTATTAAAGTGGCTGTTTGCTTTTATAAAAGAGTAGCAACATATAAAAGACCATAATATATTTAATAAAATGTAGCTAATTTGCAAATGTACCATTTTTGTCATGTAGATTTGTAAATCCTGAGTTAAGGGTCCTATTTGCATATTTACAAGGTTTTTTTTTTTATTGTTTGGAGACACAAAAAAGCACATGAATATTTAATTAGTCAAACATTGAAGCAGATTGGCTGTCTGTAACATTCTAGAACCGCATTATTTTATACAGTATGTTTTGGCACCAACAAAATGAATCAGGGCTTCATAACTCAGGGTTAAATGGTGCTGCTAACCGTCTTTCAGATTACAAGTGGGAAATGTAGCCTAACCTGGGGTTAAAAAAGACGTTAACCCAGGGTTAAGTGGTGTGAAAAGCCTTTTAGAACAGATTAAATCTTAAAATGCAGTAAATTAGTCTTTTAGATTCTACACTACACTTAAAATGCTCAGTTGTATTTTAAATGTGTTTGTTTGTTTGTTTGTTTGTTGCAGGTGGCGGAGCGAGTGAAGCTGTCTAAGACACGATCAGAGTCGTTATCAGCAGAGAGATCCATCCTGGGCTCTGAAATCAGCAGCATCGGGGTGAGAGAGAGAGAGAGAGAGAGAGAGAGAGAGATAAATATATAGGTTATGTTCAGATTAGCATACTAACATACTACTCATACTATTTCTGCAGTAAACAATAAGTGTACTGTGCACAGTAAGCACATTTTTGGATCCATGAAATACCTGGATGGCCTACTACTTTGGCCAATGTGTGCAGGATATGCTGTGTGTGACCAGTGTATACTGTATACTGCTTACAGTTTATTTAAAAATAACATTTTAAACAGTTTTCATTGTGCAAGCAGTTTAGACCTGTTTAGCCTGTTGGTCAATTTTAAAGAATGAGTTGCTGGTATTACACTATATACTGCAGATGTAGTATGGTGGTATGCTAATCTAAACATAGACCGAAAGAGAGTATGAGAAGGATAGTATTGCACCTGTCTCTGGCTGTCTGCCCACACTGTATCTGACCCATGAGAGAGAGAGAGAGACAGGTCACCTTCTCATCTTCAGACAGAGCTCTTTATCTCCTCCTGGCTCTGTTCTTAATAATCAGAGTCAAAGCATTTAATATGCCATTATTCCATTATTCCACATTTGCCAAGTGCAGACTGTTATTCTGATCTCATGCATTTCAGCCTCTGTTTTATTATTGTTACAAAAAAGCATAAAAATTCAGCTAAAATAAATCACTACAAATCTAACTAAAATAAAGTAAAATGACCTCATAAACCTTAACAACCCACCTTCATTAAGCATCTAAAATTGCCACTAGATAATAACGATATCATTAGACGGCAATGAGAAATGTAACGTTGTTCAATATATTTGCATATCAGATATGAGTTAACAAAAGCGAGCATTTGTGGGGGAAAATTACTGACTGCAAATGTGAAAAATTGCTTGGCCGCACCAGTGTGAGTGACACCTGAAACCTAAAGTTATGAACTAATATAGTAACGTCAGAAAAAGAACTCCATAATTCATCTAACCTCATATGCAAAATACTTTAAATGCGGGATGTGAGATGCGGAAGAAAACATCGAGACGCGGCGCAACGGTCAATAATGCCCGTCTCATGTTTACATAGGAAAACAGTTACAAAACGGCATATATGAACACAAAAACAGACATCTTCAATAAAAAATGTGAGGTCGATTATGTGCTCGTCATAGAAAATGTATTGTTAACACTTTATAATTATTTGATTAATAACATTAACAAGCAGTTCAACTGAAACTACATTCAGATAGTTATGAATGTCATGAAAGTTTGATAAAATATATATATATATATTTTCATACATATTTGAATGTTCATGAACTTCTAATCTGTTAAGAATGATATAGACCTAATGTTTGTTTATGGCTAATGAAAGTAAAAAGTGTTTCTTATATTTTTTGTTTATCAGATGTTTATAAAGGAGATCAGTCAGGACTGATGTTGCTTGGTGTTGCCTGAAATGTTAACTGAAGAAAATAACTTTAAAACGTTTGTAAGGAAGGTGTCCAATGTCCTTTGTCATGTATCAAGTATATCTATTGTTTTTTTAATTCTGTAGTCATTTCTAATGCCTGCTTGTGCATCTGTTGTGTTGGCACATTAACAGTTAACAGTCTTTAAAAACTTTGAGTCATCTTGGTTGGACGGCCACTTCTAGTGAGAGTACCTATAGTACTAAATCATCTCCATTTATAGACAGTTTGTCTAACTGTGGACAGATGAATATCTAAACTCTTCACAATAACTTTAACCCTTTCCAACTTTATGCAAAGCAACAATTCTTGATCGTAGGTCTTCTGAGATCTCTTTTTTGTGAGGCACGGTCCACGTCAGCAGATGTGAATGAGCAAACTCAAAATTTAAGTGCTTTTTATAAGTCAGAGTAGCTCTAACCCACACCTCCAATCTCGTTTCATTAATTGGATGCCAGGTTTGCCAACTCCTGACTCAAATGAGCTTTTGTTGACATCATTAGCCTAGGGGTTCACATACTTTTTCCAACCTACACTGTGAGTGTTTGAATGTTGTATTTAATATGTACAAGAACAATACAATAATTTGTGTGTTATTATTTTAAACAGATTGTGTTTGTTCATTATTGGAACCAGATTTGATACATAAATGCATGTAAATCCAAAGGGTTCACATACTTTTTCTTGCAACTGTATCTGCTAAAAACATTTCAGAGTACACTAGCATATAGATGACCTCAAATAAACTAAAATTCACATTTTCATTTCAGTCTTTAAAGAGTGTAATTGTCAGTCCAACAACAGTGTGGAGCCATGTTGATGTGTTGTATAATGTCATTTATTTGTGATACTAGTGTAATTTGTGCGTGTATCTGCAGGTATCCAGTAATGTGGCGGAACATTTGGCTCATTCTCTGCAGGACTGCTCTAATATCCAGGAAATCTTTCAGACGCTGTACTCACACGGATCTGCGATCTCTGAGAGCAAGATCAGAGAGTTTGAGGTGGAGACAGAACGACTCAACAGGTTAGAAAACACAAACAGACCTTTTATTGTCTGGGGTTCATTTGGGACGGAACTGTATTCCAGCACCTTCGATTCAAAAAAGAAAATAAATTCAAGCTTGTTTGTCTATCCATTATGTTTCTTGCATGCTCCAGTTTTTGTTTGATCCATTTTCTCAAACACTTGCTCAAAAAAACTTTTCATTACCTAAAAAAGTCCAGTATTTTGGATCAAAAGCAAAGATCATACCACTGGACCAACACACTTTTCTAGCAAATATACAGTGGGGTCCACTAGTGAAAATGCCTCTTTTTTTATTATTATTATTATTTTTAATATTCATATTCTCCCCAATTTGAAATGCCCAATTCCCATTACTTAGTAGGTCCTCGTGGTGGCGCAGTTACTCACCTCAATCCGGGTGGTGGAGGACAAGTCTCAGTTGCCTCCGCTTCTGAGACCGTCAATCCACGCATCTTATCATGTGACTCACTGTGCGTGACACCTCGGAGACTCACAGCATGTGGAGGCTCATGCTACTCTCCGCGATCCGTGCACAACTTACCATGCGCCCCACTGAGAGCGAGAACCACTAATCGCGACCACAAGGATGTGACTCTACCCTCCCTAGCAACCGGGCCAATTTGGTTGCTTAGGAGACCTGACTGGAGTCACTCAGCACGCCCTGGATTCGAACTCGCGACTCTAGGGGTGGTAGTGAATGAATGAATGAATGTTGCATTTATATAGCGCTTTTTCGTGAAGTGAACAGGGGACTCTCCTCAACCACCACCAGTGTGCAGCATCCACCTGGATGATGCGACGGCAGCCATAGTGCGCCAGTACGCTCACCACACACTAGATATTGGTGGTGAAGAGAGAGTAGATTTATAGAGCCAATTTATGGATGGGGATTATTAGGAGGCCATGATTGAGAAGGGCCAATGGGGGGAATTTGGCCAGGACACCGGGTTACACCTCTACTCTTTATGAGAAGTGCCCTGGGATTTTTAATGACCACAGAGAGTCAGGACCTCGGTTTAACGTGTCATCCGAAAGACGGTGCCTTTTTACAGTATAGTGTACCCATCACTATAGGCACTTTTCCACTGCACATTACGGTTCGACTCGACTCTGCTCGCTTTACATTTCTGAGCTTGCTTTTCCACTGCAGTTTAGTGCCGCCTCAACATGGGTGGGATTATAGGCTGATCGTCATAGTTGCGTCACCACTACTGCCGTGACATCATCTTAAACGCGACACAAACATTACTGACCATAAACAATAACACGACCGCTAGCTGTTAGCTACTAGCTCATTGTGCTGCATAAAGCAGTTGTTGCATGGTGATTTTACACAAGCGTAACAGATAAATTGGCCTGGTTGTTTTAGAAGCAAGCTTTCCAGTAGCTGGTCAACTAAATAAAGTGAAGCTTTCAAGCAGAATATAGAGTTAACGTAACAAAACGTACCATCCTCCATCGTGGACTCCATCAATGCTGAGTCCAGGGCACTCTCCCTCCCATTGCTCGCCGGTCTATTGCCATAGATAGCGTCCATTTGGTCGAACCACTTCCACTTTCTTCTGTTTGAACCGCTCCAGCTGTTGTGGTCCTTGATGGTTCTATAGTCACTTTTAAGTTTTTTTAACTTTTCCCTACACTGTTGGTAGGTCCGGTGGTAGCCGTGTGCAGCAAACAGCTGAGACACTTCCTGAAATACTTTTTTGTTTTACGTCGTTTCGTTCGTCGCTAATGAGAGTAACGTCTGCACCTCGTTTATTGACCACGGCATGGTTTTGTGCACAGCCATTTCTTTTTACAATTTGAAAGTCGCGTGAACAAATGATATTGCTGTCGCTGTTGCTAACTTTAAAACTATCGGGTTGATGTCCCGTGTCGCAAATCCAGTGACGCTGGTAGTGACGATTCTCTCTGACCAATCAGTGATCTGCAGGGTTTTGACGTCACATTTAGTATCAGCTTGGCTCACTTGGAACCTCGACCGAGGTGGTACTAAAAAAAGTATCAGGTACTATCCACAGTGGAAAACCCCCAATAAGCGAGCAGAGTCAAGCTGTACTGTGCAGTGGAAAAGCCCCATAAACTGGGGCATTAGGACCCTCACAGACTGCAGGGTGAACACCCCCTGCTGGCCTCCCTAACACCTCTTCCAGCAGAAACCTTAGTTTTCCCCAGGAGGTCTCCCATCCAGGTACTGACTGGGCTCAACCCTGCTTAGCTTCAGTGGGCAACCGGTCTTGAGCTACAGGGTGATATGGCTGCTGCGGTCAGCGTCAATACTCGCTGAGCTACCCAGGCCCCCCCTTTGAATTTGTTTATTAATATTTTTTGTTATCTGAAATGTCCTGTGATTTACAGTACTGTCCAAAGCGACTTATTTTTATAATTTAGACGTAATTGATGTTGTCCAGTCAAACACACTGCACACCATAACACATATATTTAACACACAAACAGGTGAAAACTTTAGTCACAGAGATGGTATTAGCTTTTTATGTATCCTCTTCAGAGTATTTGTCCATCTTAACATTATTGCTGCAACAAACATAATTACTCTAAAACTGCTGTCACACGCAACTCCTCACATTTCTACAAAATCACATTTCATCACACCCGAATTAAAAACATCCGGTCGTTAACGTTAAGGAATGGAATCGAACAAGTATATTGTTTCACTCACACAGTATACTGTGTTTATTAATAAGTTAAATATAAACGGATGTGGATTATTAGTCACATTTTTTTAATAAAACGTAAAATATGAAAACGATTACCTAAAACAGATGCTCCAGATTAAAACATGCCCAAATACAACATAATACGACTTATCTGTGTGTTTTCTCTCAACAACATGATTTTGGCCAGGTGTGACTTTTATTCAGGTGCAGATTTATTTCTGAAAAATAGGTTATTGTGTGTGTGTGTGTGGGGGGGGGGGTTGTATTACTTAGGGCACCAGAATCCAGATTCACCACATGATTTTGACATTGAATGCTAATATGTTTTGTTAACTACTTTGCATGAATGTTTTGTCTTTGTGTTTTTCTGCAGTCGTATCGAGCACTTGAAGTCTCAGAATGATTTGTTGACGATCACGCTGGAGGAGTGTAAGAGTAATGCCGAGAGAATGAGTATGTTAGTGGGAAAATATGAATCCAACGCCACAGCGCTCAGACTGGCCCTGCAGTACAGGTATACACAAATACATGTTTATTTAGCTATCAAAATTGGTACATTTCATAGTCTTGTTTTTATATAAAGCTAATTATAATTACTTCAACCCTACTCTATAAAGACTTCAACCCTACTTTATTGCATTTTAAGAATAAAAATATTTGAGTATTTGCTTTATTTATTAATCGATTTTCCAGTAGAGAATGTCCGTAAATGTCTCCAAAGGGAGGTTTTATCAGATTTCATCTTTGTGGAAAAGTTTTGTTCCCATACTACTTACGTATAGAGCGCAACAGTCGGTTTCTGTAAGTAAAAATACCATTCATATTTTTTCCGTAGGAGAATGAATTATTAACGATAACTTATAAACCTTTAAAGACAGAACTACCATGAGCTCTGAGGTTGTTAATTGATGGTATATGCTTCTGTTGAAGCCAACAGACCACTTTATTTAAACTCTGGTGAAGAACTACACTACCCATGATCCTGAGAGGGAAAATCCTCCAATCAGAGAATCACGTCAAAGTGCGCCAAAAGTGCTCTGCAGCGACCGCCCACTCCCGTTACGCACAGTGAATGACTCAGTTGAGTCTCTCTTCCTACACTCTCAAACTATTCATACATTTGTACTGAATATTTTGCAATATCATTGAAATATATTGATTCTACCACTTACAGAATAATCATTCGATTACATCATTCGAAATGCTTCATGGGGTTGTAGTTCATTCCCTCATTAAAGACATTAAGTACGCAGTCTTGTATCTTTGTCTTTTTGTCTGATTTTCAAATACTATTTCGCTTCAAAGTTTGTAACGTTGTAATTCACTTTTATGAAAGTAAAAAATACTTCCGGAACCAAAACGGCTGTTGCGCTCTATAGCTAAGAAAACCTATACACGCACTTACATACAGGCTGCGTTAAAGATGCTACAGTACATATGCTGTTTAACAGGACAACAAAAACAGTTTTGTTCCTCTTTTCCTTTCTGGTGGTTAATCCCTCTTGCGGCTATTATTTAGGGGTGGAAAGAGTAATCCTACTCAAGTAAAAGTACTGTTATTCCCAAACAAATGTAATGTGAGTAGATTAAAAGTACCTGTCCTAAAAACTACTCAAGTAAGAGGAAAAGAGCAGCTCATTTAAAAGTACTCATGAGTAGTGAGCATTGGGTTGCGAAAGCTAAAGTATATGCCCCCTTATAATAAACACTGTATGCTGCAATTTATAAATGTAGCATTCATACCGTAATTCACATTCCCTTTTATGACTGTTTGTCAGAAAGTTAGATTTTTTACAAAGGTTGACACTTTTGTGTCAGGCATTAGAAAAACTTGATAAATTATAAAAAATTTGTATCATCTCTGCTTCCATGGAAATGTATTATTCAAATTAACACATTCTCTTCATCAGGGGTCAGTATTATTAAAATTAACAATATATTAAAATATAGATTATTATTAATAATGTCACTGTTTTATTAAATGGCATTGATACTTTTACAGCTACTAACATTGTTCGGCCAAAAGCAGTGAGTGGTTTTCTCGTTTTCTTATTGTTGTTTGATTAATAGCCTTTTAATGACACACTAGACAGATGTCTATTCGGCTACATGTACATTTAAAGTCCGACATTTTGATACAAATCCACTTTTTATCCCACTGTTTACATTCACTTTAGACATAACTGACTGTGTTTACATTAATACCTCGCCAAGACGGGCAATTATAAAGTCTGTTTGACCGTTTAAGGCATGTACGCACATTAGCGTGAGCGCTCTTGGAACACACGCACATGTAAAGCGCACATACATAACCCGCCTGTCGCCCATACAGCGAGCTGCGACAGAAGCGAGGAAATAAAAGTCAGTCTTTTAGATTACATTGAGATCAACCAGTGGTTGTCTTGCTGTCACGATCGATGTAATGAGTCTAGATGTTCGAGCAGTAGCCCTAGAACATAGGCTGAATATAGAAAAGTTTATAATCAATATCAAGTATTTTTTTCCCCCAGTAAATATCGAGATCATTTTTTCATCCAGCCCTATTGCTGACATTGCTTTAATCTCTCACAGCAGCCCAATAATCTCAGTGATCGATAGCTAATTTACATGCAACGTTATAGATACAGAGAACCTAGTAAGCAGAAATATGTAATTTACCTCGAAATGTTTCTTCAAATTAGAGGCAGAAATAAAGCTGATATCTCACATAACATGATCAAACAGTCAGAGCGTCATTGTTCTCTCTCACTCCAGAATAGTTTCAAAACTGCTCAATCACAGGCATAACAGGCATGCTAATGGCCCTTAAACCTCCTGTAATGTTCGGGAAATTTTTGACCCGTTTAAGAGTTAAAAACAGTGAAAGACTAATCTTAATCTTGTATTTGGTCAAAACATCTTTCGATTCCACAACAATGAATAAATGAATAACTAAAAAAAATTGTCAGGGTGTTTTTGGTTGGTTACTATGGTGTCGTTAGTGAAAAAAAATAAAAAAAATTTTTTAAATATAAACCATGAATTTTTTATTTTATTTTTTTAAACAGATACATCTTGTATGTATTCTTATTATCAAATCAGATTTACTGTATATCTGCTGTAAAAGCGTAGTACCACCACTGACAAACAGTTGGCACTCTTTCTAGATAAAAAAGCTACTATAAAAACTTGTTCGGTGTGAAAAACAAGTCTATGTCAATGTTTCTGTTTCTAATCGAAAGATACACTATATTGCCAGAAGTATTCGCTCACCTGCCTTTAGACGCATATGAACTTAAGTGACATCCCATTCTTAATCCATAGGGTTTAATATGACGTCGGCCCACCCTTTGCAGTTATAACAGCTTCAACTCTTCTGGGAAGGCTTTCCACAAGGTTTAGGAGTGTGTTTATGGGAATTTTTGACCATTCTTCCGGAAGCGCATTTGTGAGGTCAGACACTGATGTTGGACGAGAAGGCCTGGCTCGCAGTCTTCGCTGTAATTCATCCCAAAGGTGCTCTATCGGGTTGAGGTCAGGACTCTGTGAAGGCCAGTCAAGTTCTTCCACACCAAACTCGCTCATCCATGTCTTTATGGACCTTGCTTTGTGCACTGGTGCGCAGTCATGTTGGAACAGGAAGGGGCCATCCCCAAACTGTTCCCACAAAGTTGGGAGCATGGAATTGTCCAAAATCTCTTGGTATGCTGAAGCATTCAGAGTTCCTTTCACTGGAACTAAGGGGCCAAGCCCAGCTCCTGAAAAACAACCTCACACCATAATCCCCCCTCCACCAAACTTCACAGTTGGCACAATGCAGTCAGACAAGTACCGTTCTCCTGGCAACCGCCAAACCCAGACTCGTCCATCAGATTGCCAGATGGAGAAGCGTGATTTGTCACTCCAGAGAACGCGTCTCCACTGCTCTAGAATCCAGTGGCGGCGTGCTTTACACCACTGCATCCGACGCTTTGCATTGCACTTGGTGATGTATGGCTTGGATGCAGCTGCTCGGCCATGGAAACCCATTCCATGAAGCTCTCTACGCACTGTTCTTGAGCTAATCTGAAGGCCACATGAACTTTGGAGGTCTGTAGGGATTGACTCTGCAGAAAGTTGGCGACCTCTGCGCACTATGCGCCTCAGCATCCGCTGACCCCGCTCTGTCATTTTATGTGGCCTACCACTTCGTGGCTGAGTTGCTGTCATTCCCAATCGCTTCCACTTTGTTATAATAAAACTGACAGTTGACTGTGGAATATTTAGTAGCGAGGAAATTTCACGACTGGACTTGTTGCACAGGTGGCATCCTATCACAGTACCACGCTGGAATTCACTGAGCTCCTGAGAGCGGCCCATTCTTTCACAAATGTTTGTAGAAGCAGTCTGCATGCCTAGGTGCTTCATTTTATACACCTGTGGCCATGGAAGTGATTGGAACACCTGAATTCAATTATTTGGATGGGTGAGCGAATACTTTTGGCAATATAGTGCAGGTGCTGTGTATCTACTGTACTCTACTGGGTCTTTTTTTTACCCAAACAAAATACTTGTTTGGAATTTTCTCACAAAGCAGAAAAGTTAATGCCATTACATGCCAGCAAGAATTCACCATGTGTTAACCTCTTAAACTCTGGTGGATTTTTTGGGCTGCCATCCACAGTTTTTCACACTCAAATTGAAAAGCTTACCATTCACACATACGGTGGAATAATTGCAAAAAAATTATCTAATTTTTCAGAGAAGCCCCCAAATAAAATAAAAAGACTACAGTTATTCATAAATAATATTGTATGTGTTTATAATCTTATGATAAACATAATTTTGTTGTTGTTGTTGTCCTAACTTTGTAAATGTGTAATTCTGGTTCTGTTCACTCTACCACACTTTGAAAAGTCTCATTTTATTCCACTAGATGGCAGCAAGCACTAGAAAAAATAATTTTTTTTCCATCACATTCCATCACAATATACAGATCTGAAATGTAGGTGGCGCTCTAACACATTTCAGCCCTTACAGATGTGCTCGTCCATAGACATTCAGTCTAATTTTCAGTTCAAGCACAATCCTCATTGTTTCATTGAATATCTCGGCCTCTGAGTGGACTAGAAGCTCAATGTAAGTGTCATTAGAAATCTGTAAAAACATTTTATCATCAATAGTCGAAAACATATTTTCTGATGATTTGTTTTGCATGCTTTTTTTTCTGGACTGCATATTTTTTTTTGGACATCTAAGATATAACATTGGATTATTCACACAAGCAAGCTCACAGACAAGTAAACAATGGCTTATTTTTTAGAAAACTTCCTAAAAGTAAAGCAGATATATAAGTTTTGTCTATTTGGGGCTTATAGCAGCAGTTATTGTAACATAAACAAGACGTTTGTGTTTGATATCTTACAGAAATCATATTTCACTTTGTGATTCTTTTGAAAATCTTAAGAACTGTGGTATTACGGCAACAAAATTAACTGTACAGACGCATTCCTGAGAATGAGAGCTTTCATTTGATATATGACTTGCCCATTTATGTGCTATATGAAGGACTTTTATTGTTATATAAATATTTCTACCCCATTACCTCTAGGGGGCGCTAATTTTCAACGCAAATGTTTTAAGGCCATATTTTGTTATTTTATGTAACATAAATGCAGAAGTGTTGGTTATCTCTGAAAAGTTCAGATTCTAAGCTTTGAAATTATACCACATATGCCTGACTTATATATACGAATACTTTGAAGTTTTTAGCGTAAACTTTTTACACGATATAGTGCCCCCTTTGGACCCGCCAGCATTTAATAGGTCAATGTTAATAGCGATAATGTCATCTTAACAGTTGCATACTGGATTGCAGTTGATCTTCAGTACAATTTCAATTACAGTTTTGCATCTATTTTAAACACCTACACTGCAAATTGACTGTGTGTTGATTTTCATAGACAGTCAACAGAAAACAAGACTCATGCTGAGTGTCATGACAAAAACAAATGTTTAGGGTTAGTTAAAAAAGGGGCTCTGAGGGGGCCTGGGTAGCTCAGCGAGTATTGATGCTGACTACCACACCTGGAGTCACAAGTTCGAATCCAGGGTGTGCTGAGTGACTCCAGTCAGGCTTCCTAAGCAACCAATTGGCCCGGTTGCTAGGGTGGGTAGAGTCACATGGGGTAACCTCCTCATGGTCGCTATAATGTGGTTCTCGCTCTCGGTGGGGTGCGTGGTGAGTTGTGCGTGGATGCCGCGGAGAATAGCGTGAAGCCTCCACACGCGCTACGTCTCCGCGGTAACACGCTCAACAAGCCACGTGATAAGATGCGCGGATTGGCGGTCTCAGACGTGGAGGCAACTGAGATTCGTCCTCCGCCACCCAGATTGAGGCGAGTCACTACGCCACCATGAGGACTGATGCAACATTACATTATTTAGACCAATAAACTAAAAACCTAAACTTACCTTAAACTTTGAAGTCAACATGAAATCAAAACTGACCCTATTTACTTTATAAATACATGTTTAGGGCTGTACAGTGCGACAGTTTTGCTCGCATTTGCAATAAAAAATGATAACGTACCGCAACAAATTTTAACCCATTCGTAAGTGTGCAATAAATGCTGTTTCTGTCTACGAGGAGTCTGCGACAAAGAACATGTACAAATATAGCCATAAGCGGCAATTATCTGGGTCCAAGCACTTGTGGAGAAGATGACCAAATTAATAAGAATCACAATTTGATCACAGTTGCACAAATAGGATTTTCTTAAGTTATAGCACCACCTATCATTTGAACTTTATTAAATTTTGCATGTGACCTCGTAATGTTCTATTGTCCATGTGTACCAAGTTTTGATTATTTTGAATATTCCGCTAACAAGATACAGGCCAGTTAGTCATAATGGGCCACACCCAAAAGATTATTAGCTTGTATCCTTCAAACGACTTTACGAAACAAAAATTGTGTGAATCAGATGGCCCAAGACAAGTTCGAAAAGTACCTTTTAGACATAATTAAATTTGGCCAACCAGGGTAAAATTGGTGCTCATGCATTTGGTATGTCCTTAGGAGTCCAAAGAAGCCAGTCTCATGATTTTAGGCCAAATTTCTAAGAGGTTCCATGCTCCGGAGGTCGCATTTGTCGGCCGCATACGCCATTAAAACCATCTTGTTTCAGAAAAACAAGTAGGACACTCCAAATACAGCCTTCGAAAGCAACCTTTTTTCACAGTAATTAG
Source organism: Myxocyprinus asiaticus (assembly GCF_019703515.2). Classification (NCBI taxonomy): domain Eukaryota; kingdom Metazoa; phylum Chordata; class Actinopteri; order Cypriniformes; family Catostomidae; genus Myxocyprinus; species Myxocyprinus asiaticus. The sequence goes on along the minus strand of NC_059346.1, from coordinate 2,080,147 downwards.
GAGGATGCAGGAGGTCTATCCTTCATTGGCACCCATAACCCACAATTTGTTGTATCACCGTATACAAACATAATTTTTCTGAAAACATTGTGCCCGTTTACTTGTAGATGAGATGTTTAAATGCCTCTCTATATTGTTATAACTCCTCAAGAGCCTACGCACAAAAGGCCATACTTTTATGTGTGCAAATACTTTCACATTTGTACTAATGAATTTTTTAGTCCACTAGCACCAATGAAAACACCTAAACAAGTAAGCATTCAGCCCTGGTTTTATTTGTGAATGGTTCATTAGTACATATCTTTGTCATCATAATTTTTAATCAAAATGTAATAACTTGCTCTACATCAGAAACGTCTTTGACTTTCGGATGACATTACAAATCTGTCTTATTTCAACCCCTCATCTCCTGCCTCTATTATAGTATGTACTGTCCACATTCCAGTCAAATGTTTTTGCTTGCTAGCTAGCTAACAATTAGCATGCGGTACCAACCTTGCCCGCCAGATGCCACTATCAGTATTGTTACACTTGAAAACAAATGCCATATGAAACGTGTAACCTGAGGTATATTCATTTAATTGTGGGATTTCATGTATTAGTAGACTCAAACATTATATTTGTTTCTTTCCTTGATTAGCAAAACATTCTTGTTAGAGTTTTATACAACTATAAATCAACAGATCAATTACCACAGCTGTCATCTGTCACCTAAGATTTCATGATTACTGATTGTGGCTGAGGTTGGTACCGCATGCTAATTGTTATCTAGCAAGCAAAATAAATAAATAAATAAATAATAATAATAATAATAACGTGCCTCTTGAGGAGAAATAAAAAATCTCAATTTTTTTTTTCGGAAAAAAAAAACAAAAAAGAAAATAAATATATATGATATATATTTAATATATATATATATATTTTTTTTTTATTATTATTGAAAACAAAATGAGGAAAGAAAATGTTAAGAAAAAAAATGTAAAAAAAAAAACGTGAAAAATGTTGAGAAAAAAATTTTGATTTAGAAGAAAACATTTTTTTAAAGATTTTTTATTTTTATTTTTTATTTATTTATTTTTTGACAGAGAGAGAGAGAGAATGTTTTTTTTGTGGGACATAGTCTCAGGAAGGCACTTATATACCTAAAAAAAATAAATAATAATTTCACAGTGTGGTTCAGGGCTTCAGTACAAGTCTGATGGATAAAATAAAATTATGACCTACATTTTTGTTGAATATCCTGTTTCACTTTTTTATTTTTTATTAGTTCTGTGTTTATTTTGACCTATGAAAGGCTGATGACATGAGCACATTCCAGCATCGCAGGACGTCCTGTAGCTGTTTCGCGTCCGGGCCTGTTTTCAGCTTTTGTCTTTCATTAAACATCTTTCATCAGCCTCTCAAAACATGATGAAAGATCTGCGATAACCTCAACATTCCACTGATGTGTTTATATGATGTGTCTGTGTGTTGCAGTGAGCAGTGTATCGAGGCGTACGAGCTGCTGTTGGCGCTGGCCGAGAGTGAACAAGGTTTGGTTTTGGTTCAGTTCAGAGCTGCTGGAGTCACTGCTGTGGGTAAGACCATAAACACACACACACACACACGCACACACATACACACACATACACACACTTCTCTGTTTGACTATATTAGTCACTATATTATATTATCATCTCACAGACACAATGGTTTTTATACATGCTAATACTTGGTTAACCCCAAACCTAAACCTAACCAATACACAAACCTGCTTAAATGAAAGACCACCGAACAATTGGCCCTAAGTGGGGACGACTTTTTGCCATTTTAGAAAAAAAGAAAGAAAGCAGTATTTAGTTTTATTTTAAAAAATATTTCTCCAAATAAGGACATCCTGGATCTCATGGCAAATCTTGATGTGCCATATTTGAATTAAAGCAGGCGTGGCTCGTCTATATGGGCAGGTAGAGCAGAGCCCCGCCTAAATATTCAGACCACACCTGGTATAAGTTTTATCCTGTTTTTAAATCGTAAAGTAGCTGAAAGCGTCTCAATACAAGCATGTGGAGCAGAGAGTCTGCTGCTCTCCTGAACTCCACAGCGCCCCTCTGTGTATCCAATGGAAATCTGTGGTCAAATATGGTACTGCAACGAGCCCTCATTGAGCCCCATTGAGACTGCCCATAAACGTAGTGCCTAACCAAAGGTAACTTTAGTATTATTATGATTGCGAACATGGCGAGCACTATAAATAAATGTGTGTGTAACAGCGTAATGTGTACTTAAGCATTTGATACAATTTACTTGTGTGTTGTTACATTGTACTTACATTTAAAGTACCTGCATTCAGTTACATTTGTAGTTACACTGTGAACCTTACCCCTAACCTAAACCTACCCGTGCTCTTAAACCTACCTGTACCTCAACCGCAGTAGCAGCACTTGTATCTTGTGAGGATATTGCAGAATAACATCTAGTTACACAATAACTACATTGTATTGTATGTATGTTAGTGTAAGTACATAGTAGTTAAAGACACCTGATATATTAAGTGGGACCAAATTCAGTTGTTTATAAATACAGTAATGTCTAAATTCTCATTAACATTAATGTTCTTTAGTTAATAATGATAATAAATCAAAGTAAAAAATAAAAAATAATGATTAAAGGGATAGTTCACCCAAAAATGAAAATTATCTCATTATTTACTCACCCTCATGCCGTCCCAGATGTGTATGACTTACTTTCTTCTGCTGAACACAATTGAAGATTTTTAGAAGAATATTTCAGCTCTGTAGGTCCAGACAATGCAAGTGAATGGTGACCAGAACTTTGAAGCTCCAGAAAGCACATAAATGCAGCATAAAAGTAATGCATAAGACTCCAGTGGTTTAATTCATGTCTTCTGAAGTGATATGATAGGTGTGAAAGAGAAACGGATCAATATTTAAGTCCTTTTTTTTACTATTAATCTCCAGTTTCACTTTTACATTTGAAAGTCACTTGTGTTGCCTGTTTAGTTTCACTTTCACATTTGAAAGTGAAAGTGGAGATTTATAGTAAAAAAGCCAAGGACTTAAATATTGATGTTGCTCACCCACACCTATCATATCACTTCTGAAGACATGGATTAAACCACTGGAGTTTTATGGATTACTTTTATACTGCATTTATGTGCTTTTTGGAGCTTCAAAGTTCTGGTCACCATTCACTTGCATTGTCCGGACCTACAGAGCTGAAATATTCTTTTAAAAATCTTAATTTGTGTTCAACAGAAGTAAAGTCATACATCTGGGATGTCATGAGGGTGAGTAAATGATGAGTGAATTTAAATTTTTGAGTGAACTGTCCCTTTAAAAATCTAAATCAGCTCAAAATGCTTCACAATAAAAATGAAAAGTCAAAAAAAGTGAATGCATTAATATAAATACAAGTATTTAAAAATTAGAAACAACAAAACTATATAAAAATACATATTTAAATACAAAAAATTGAGTTAAAACATTATACAAAAAAAATATATAAATATTAAGGAAGCTTCATATATTGTGATATTGTGATATATCTCTCTCATTAATTCTCTCTCTTCTCTTTATGAGATTAAAGTCCTAATTGTCGCTTTATAAACTTCATTAACTGATTATGAATTATAATGGTAATAATTTTCTCTCCAGCTCTCTGTGACCATAGTACATGTGAATGTGAAATACAGTATGTCTGTAATGTGTAATTAATGTCAGGAGAGCATGCAGGAGAGGAGAGCATCTCTCAGATCCTGAAGAAAGCTCATGACAGCAGAAAGACGGCTGAGAACGCCGCTAAAGACTTACTGACGCGACTCGACGGCAGCTGCGGCGCTGTGTTTGCAGTTACTGGCTGCAGCGTGCAACCCTGGGAAAGCCTGTCGTCCAATAGTCACACCAGGTGAGAGTTTGATTGAGAGTGTTTGTGTATATCAATGAAGTATGTACGGACCATCATGTATATATAAGGTAGACCGGGGCTAGTTGTCACAGGGGCAGTATCTCAGTAACTATAAGATTTAGAGTCAAAAGTCCTATTTAAAAAATGTGTTTTCTCTAGCAGAGGTTTTGAATGTTGGTTACAAGCACTTCATTCAAAACCCTCTTAAATGAGAATACATTTTTGTGAATTCTCCCCTCCAAAGTAAACTTTCACTATCATCAAGCGAAAATAATCAAACTACTCTGGCAAACGTTCAGTGAAGGATTGTTCTTTTTAAATCTCACTGAAAAAGCCTTTAATAGGTGCTTTAAAGCAGATGTGAGTCATAGATTTTGTTTTGCTGGTTGTGATGGTGGGACACGTTCACATGAAACCTGAGCCACTGGTTTAACGGCAGGTTCCATTGTGACATCTTACCCCTTATACCGGGCAATTGGGGCATGTTTTCAGAAATAGGTCAACGTGTTCAATGAAATGTGTCTTTTTTTCCTGAGCAAAAGTGGTGAAATTGTCCAGTAGCTTTTTTGTAGTCCAGATTTTAAGGTATGTGGCAATACAAAAACTGACTTTCAAAAATAAACCTATTCTGAGAAATATACAATGGCAAGAAAAAGTATGTGAACCCTTTGGAATTAGCTGGTTTTCTACATTAATTGCTCATAAAATGTGATCTTCATTAAAGTCACAACTATAGACAAACACAATGTGCTTAAACTAACAACACACAAACAATTATAATCTTTCATTCTTTATTGAACACATCCCATTAAACTTTCACAGTGCTGTGGAAAAAGTATGTGAACCCCTAGGCTATAGATGTCAACAAAAGCTAATTAGCGTGAGGAGTTGGCAAACCTGGCATCTAATTAATGTAATGAGATTGGAGGTGTGGGTTAAAGCTACTTTGACTTATAAAAAGCACTCGAACATTTTAACATCTCTGTTCATGAGTCTACTATAATACGGAAAACATTAAACAGGTATGGTGTTCATGGCAGGACATCATGAAGGAAGCCGCTGCTTTACAACAAAAACATTTCTGCATGCTTGAAGTTTGCCAAAGACACTCCACAACACTTCTGGGAAAATGTTTTGTGGACTGATGAAAGTAAGGTTGAATTGTTTGGGTAGAACACGCAGCACAGGCAGTATGGCGTAAAAAGGGCACCACATACCAACATGAAAACATCATCCCAACGGTGAAGTATGGGGAGGGAGCATCATGATTTGGGGCTGCTTTGCTGCTTCAGGGCCTGGACCGCTTGCCATCAGAGGGAAAAATAAACTCCCAAGTTTATCAAGATATCCTACAGGATAATGTCAGGGTGTCTGTGTGCCAGCTGAAGCTCAGTAGAAGTTGGGTGATGCAGCAGGACAATGACCCTAAACATCGAAGTAAATCCACTACAGAATGACTTCACAAAAAGAAAAATTAATAAATTAAGCCAACTTGGATGCGCTTGGCAGTAAACATCAGCCGCTTAACGGTTTCTTTGGAGTAACTCAGCAGTTTCATCTCTATGTTTTATTTACATTGCATTCGGTCGTGACTCGCGAGTGGACGCTTCAATCATCGTACTCAAACCATGGGGATATAACCTCACTTTTGCAACGATTTAACCAGTTATTTTCACTCTGAGATGGAAACGTTTCTTTATTTGAACATTTTTAAATGGATCTTATATCATACATGGAGATTATATAAAGTAAGTACATGAAAGCAATGTGATCATTATCATCGCAAATACTCTGTAAAATCTTTACTTGGAATATATGTTTTTTTTGTGATATACTGTAGGTATTCTTGTTTGTAATATATTCTTGCATTCCTCAATAAAAATCGTACTTGTACTCTGTAAAGTGGTCCCTGCTCACATACATCCTGTTTAAAATAATAAAACAACATGACATCGTTTTTCTATACTTCATTATCCCCGAGTAATGATTGTACGGTGAGGTAGGTCTGTTTAGATTAAGTATTTGAGATGAATTGTACATAAAATAGGCCATAATAATTCCACGCTGTGGGCACTGCCATTGAAACTGCAGCGGAAGTTGTTTTACGCTACTAAGCGAAGCTTCCGCTCTGTGAACGCAGAAGGCCTATAGAGATGCTGTGAGAGTCGTTCACACCAGACATCCTAAGAATATGTCTGAGCTGAAGCAGTTCTGTAAGGAAGAATGATCCAAAATTCCTTCTGAACATTGTGCAGGTCTAATCCGCAGCTACCGTCAAAGTAGCTCTAACCCACACCTCCAATCTCGTTACATTAATTATATGCCAGGTTTGCCAACTCCTCACTCTGATTAGCTTTTGTTGACGTCTGTAGCCTAGGGGTTCACTTACTTTATCCACAGCACTGTGAAGAATGAAATATTATAATTGTTTGTGTGCTGTTAGCTTAAGCACATTGTGTTTGTCTATACTTGTGACTTTGATGAAGATGAGATCACATTTTATGAGCAATTAATGCAGAAAACCAGCTAATTCCAAAGGGTTCACATACTTTTTATTGCCACTGTATTCACTGGAGTAAAAAGTTTGACAACTTGCCCCATTCTCCGCTACGGTACATCAATTAACTGTCTGGTATACTTGAATCTGATTGGTCAATCGTGGGTTTCAGCATTAAATATTTCTGCATATAACAGCACTGTATAACTGTATATGATTCCATGCGGGTCTAGTTATCTTCTCCTGATGGTTTGTACTGGACCAGCGGTTGCCCATGACAACCAGCATACTTTCATCCAAGCTGCTGTATATATGAGTGTGTTGTTTCTCCATGAGTCTTTCACGTCTGATTCGCTGCTGCACAAACATCCATCCAATCATCTGTCAGTCACTCTCACTACAGTCTGAGACAACGCGATCATGATGTCGCTGTCAATCAAAAGAAGGTCCCCCAAAAACCCTTAAAGAGAGGTAGATTCCATTCACCCTCATGTTGTTCCAGATTTGTGAATCTCCTTTTGTGTTCTACTGAAAAGAGAAAGGCGTACGGTTTTAAAGCAATGAGGGTGAGAAAAAATAATGACAATTTTCTTTTATAGGTGAACTATTGATTAAACATCAACACTCTGACTTTAGAGACATGTCACAAACATGTGTGGGTCATAATAACAAGTAACGCACAATCACAAATGCAGTGATTTTACTGGTGTGACTGGACACCTTTGCTGCAGGAACTCAAGAGATGGTTCGATATTACTGGGCGTACCGTTCACCTCTACCTTATGTATTTTACCATTGCTCATGCCCGGAATGAAGGTTATACAACAGAAATGAGACTGCGAGACAGACGGAGAGATTTCTCATTGCGGGGAGTTATCTTCTACAACAGACACACACATGCAGGAGTGTGTTTTGGGGTATATTGCATGTGACAGTAGAGGAGAGTAAAATTGCGGTGCGGTCTGCTGATGTCTGGTGTAATTTGTCAAGCTGTATCAGCATGTTTCAGTATTTTAAATTAAAAATAAATGAATTCAAGGGGGCGGTAACAATTTAATCTTAATACAGCTGTAAAAAAAAAATCATAAAACAACAATAATCAAATTATTAACATATATTTAAATAATTGTACCATATGTTTCTATTTGTATAATATATTTGCATTACATACAAATATTTTAATATTTGATTACATATATATTATAAACATATTTAATATACCGGTATGTGTTGTGTCCCTGGACGTATTATGTGTATTCTTTATTTTATTTGTTTAATTACATCTATGGGTGTATGTGAGAATTTCTTTTGCTGCTGGAGATTTTGCTGGCTTTGTGTTTTTGTTCCTGTTTCTTCGTGTGTGTCTCTCTCTCTTTGCAAGCATATTTATACACACACACACACACACACACACACACACACACACACACACACACACACACTATATTGCCAAAAGTATTTGCTCACCCATCCACATAATTGAATTCAGGCGTTCCAATCACTTCCATGGCCACAGGTGTATAAAATGAAGCACCTAGGCATGCAGACTGCTTCTACAAACATTTGTGAAAGAATGGGCCGCTCTCAGGAGCTCAGTGAATTCCAGCGTGGTACTGTGATAGGATGCCAGCTGTGCAACAAGTCCAGTCCTGAAATTTCCTCGCTACTAAATATTCCACAGTCAACTGTCAGTGGTATTATAACAAAGTGGAAGTGATTGGGAATGACAGCAACTCAGCCACGAAGTGGTAGACCACGTAAAATGACAGAGCGGGGTCAGCGGATGCTGAGGCGCATAGTGCGCAGAGGTCGCCAACTTTCTGCAGAGTCAATCGCTACAGACCTCCAAAGTCCATGTGGCCTTCAGATTAGCTCAAGAACAGTGCGTAGAGAGCTTCATGGAATGGGTTTCCATGGCCGAGCAGCTGCATCCAAGCCATACATCACCAAGTGCAATGCAAAGCGTCTGATGCAGTGGTGTAAAGCACGCTGCCACTGGACTCTAGAGCAGTGGAGACGCGTTCTCTGGAGTGACGAATCACGCTTCTCCATCTGGCAATCTGATGGACGAGTCTGGGTTTGGCGGTTGCCAGGAGAACGGTACTTGTCTGACTGCATTGTGCCAACTGTGAAGTTTGGTGGAGGGGGGATTATGGTGTGGGGTTGTTTTTCAGGAGCTGGGCTTGGCCCCTTAGTTCCAGTGAAAGGAACTCTGAATGCTTCAGCATACCAAGAGATTTTGGACAATTCCATGCTCCCAACTTTGTGGGAACAGTTTGGGGATGGCCCCTTCCTGTTCCAACATGACTGCGCACCAGTGCACAAAGCAAGGTCCATAAAGACATGGATGAGCGAGTTTGGTGTGGAAGAACTTGACTGGCCTGCACAGAGTCCTGCCCTCAACCCGATAGAGCACCTTTGGGATGAATTAGAGCGAAGACTGCGAGCCAGTCCTTCTCGTCCAACATCAGTGTCTGACCTCACAAATGCGCTTCTGGAAGAATGGTCAAAAATTCCCATAAACACACTCCTAAACCTTGTGGAAAGCCTTCCTAGAAGAGTTGAAGCTGTTATAGCTGCAAAGGGTGGGCCGACGTCATATTAAACCCTATGGATTAAGAATGGGATGTCACTTAAGTTCATATGTGTCTAAAGGCAGATGAGCGAATACTTTTGGCAATATAGTGTATATATATATATATTGACCTGTTTCAGTGACGTCACGTTTCCCCCGCAGCCGCCATATTTGTGACCATCAGCGGGAGGAAACAATGGCAGTGAATGGAAAAACACCCGTAAAATGATATCAAGAAAAACCTCAGTGCTTTTGATCCATGGCAGGTACCAGGAAGTGTATACAGGTCTGAGGTCAGCACAAATATTGCCAAATTTTACTTTTGCGGACATTTAAATATATTTTATCTTTTTATCTATTTCCAGTTTAATTATATCCGAATTGATGATGTTCTAAATATAATTGACATGTCTACAGATAACTGAAATGTCTGAATAAATGAGCAAAGATGCATAATTGTGCACCAAGACATTAGCAGCAGATCCTTCAAGTCCTGTAAGTTGCGAGGTGGAGCTACCGTTGATTGGACTTGTTGGTCCAGCACATCCCACAGATGCTCAATCGGATTGAGATCTGGGGAATTTGGAGTCCAGGGCAACACCTTAAACTCTTCATCATGTTCCTCAAACCATTCCTGAACAATGTGTGCAGTGTGGCATGGTGCATTATCCTGCTGAAAGAGGCCACTTCCATCAGGGAATACCATTGCCATGAAGGGGTGTACCTGGTCTGCAACTATGTTTAGGTAGGTGGCAGGTGTCAAATTGACGTCCACATGAATGGCCGGACCCAGGGTTTCCCAGCAGAACATTGCCCAAAGGATCACACTCCCTCCACCGGCTTGTCGTCTTCCCACAGTGCATCCTGGTGCCATCACTTCCCCAGGTATACGGCGCACACCAACATGGCCGTCCACGTGATGTAAAACAAAACGGGACTCATCGGACCTTCTTCCACTGCTCCAGGGTCCAGTTCCGACACTCACCATCACAACCATCATTAACATTTTCTGTGACTTGTGCCACAGTAGACCTTCTGTCGGTTCGGATCAGACGGGATAGCCTTCGTTGCCCTCGTGCATCGATGAGCCTTGGGCACTCAACACCCTGTTGCCGGTGTGGTTTGTCCCTCTTCAGACCACTGTCGGTAGGTACTCACCACTGCTGACCGGGAGCACCCCACAAGCCTTGCCGTTTCAGAGATGCTTGTCAAAGTCGCTCAGGTCTTTACTCCTGCCCATTTCTCCTACATTCAACACGTTAACTACGAGACCTGATTGTTCGCTTACCATCCAATCTACTCAGACCTTGTCATGTGGCCTTGTTAGGGGATGATCAACGTTATTTGCTTCACTGTGAGTGGTCATAATGTTTTGGCTCATCAGTGTATATACTGTATGTATATTTATTTAATTTTATTCATTATCAGTCCAGATCCACATGACAGCAGCATGGGTGATTATTAGTAATGTTCTTCATGTATATGTGGATCGGCCTGAGAGGGTTCAGGGTTCATGTGTTGTTCTAGTTTAGTGTCCTGCATTTGATGGATTTCACTCACGCGCTGGAGTTCAGATAACCAGGCATTGATTTTTCCTCCATTCAGCAGTCTCCACCCACATCAGCCACCTCTCAATATAAACGCTAAACGCCTCTCAGTTGTTTAGTTGCACGTGAAGAGATGTGACATGAAATGTTGTTTGAGCTGGAAGACAGTCATGGACCAACAACAAACCAGATACATGTTTAAAAACCAGCCTGGCCAGATCTCCACAAGCTGGTATTGGTCAACCGCCTAAACTAGCATGAACCAGCTACCAGGTTCCAATAGACGGTTTTAAATTTGTGACATTTCTAAATAAATCTGCAGTGTGTAAAGTTATGTTTCCTGTACAAAACGTTCAAATTCATAGTTCAGACCACTCACGGTGTTATCTTATTCATTTTTAATGAAGCAGGTGATTGGTTTCTGGGTTTCATTGTTTTTCTCACAGTAATCTTGTCTCACTCAATGAGCTGTATGAATGATTATTAATATCTGTGTAGTGTTCTGCAGAGACAAGTAGACAATACTGCAGTATCTGCTATTGTTCTGTTCCACGATGACAAAATAATCATTCAAGTCTGTGAAAGGAGGTTTATAATGATTGACGGCCTAAACACACGTGTATGTGTCAGGAGTGTTTCTATGCAGACAGAGATAATGAGAATTGTCATTGTAATTAGGGGGCTCATTAATGGATGGAGAGAGAGTCATTTGCAGTCATTTTCACACTTCGGTGTGACTCTGTGAGAGTGTGCAAGTATTCACAGGTTTATACATATCAGGGGTCCAACATGAACATACATGAGACGTTTGTCTATATTGTCTTACAGAGATCTTATTTCAGTTTGTGATTCTTTTGATATACATTCAAACTTTGGTGTTTTGAAATCAAAATAGTCACATTGCTGAGAATGATAGCTTTCATTTGATATAAGACATGTCTATGTGCTATATGAAACACTTTCAAACAGTATTTATTAGGATTCCTCCGGTAGGAGGAAACCTATTGTTTTTGTTAGTATTCTTATTATTATTATTATTCCTGTAGCTCTAAATTGCCCAATAACTCAAGATCTCCTTAGTAAAAATTTGGCACATTGATACTACAGGCCACGAGTAACTACCACACCAAAAATGGCCTACGTGAGCCCATAGGTGGCGCTACAGGCCATGCTCCAAATTTGTCCATTTTCAAAGTGATGCCATTTCCACCACATAAGTCCAAAATTTCTGAAACCTGGTATATATGCCTCATTTCTCAAGAGGAACAAAAAAGCCTCTAGAACCCATAAAGTCCGCCATGATGGATGATTTTCCTGTACAATACAAATTTGTCCAAAACTACAAAAATCTCCTCCTCCTGAACCATAACTCCAATTGACTTGAAACTCGGTATGTATGTGTAGGATACATGTCTTTCAATTTGATATTTAGCAAAAATGAATACAATACAAAATGGCTGAAAGGTGCGCATTTATGTAAATGTCCACATTGTCTCAATATCCATATGTCCAAAAAATCTGATGCCATTTTGACTAATGTTTAACAGGCTTCAAGATGACATCACTCTGAAGTAATGTGCCAAATTTCACCTTGATATGTCACAAGATGACAGAATTACAGTTTACTATTATTTATCGCTAACGCTAAAATAATGCTTTACAAATCCGCTAGTCATAAAACCAATACTTTGATTCAATCACCAGTTCATATGAAGACTCTTGCAATGTTTAATAACAAATTAATGAAATATTGTGCACATGTGTGAAGTACATGTCTCTACCATGTCAATTTTTACATAATTTGCAGTTTTGAGGAGGAATCCGCATTGCTGCTTGCAGCTTTAATTATATTTATATTTCTACATCATTACCAAAAGGTGGCGCTCATTTGCGACACCAAGGATTTCAGGTCTTATCTTGTTTTTTTTATGTAACAAATGCAGAAGTGATACATTTATGTGAACGATTCAGATTCTAAGCTTTCAAATGGTACCATATACGCCTGACTTGTGGATCCGGGGACTTTTATTTTGTTATCGTAAACTTATTACACACGTCTGTTCGTGCCGCAGGGTTGAAGAGGTTAAAAAATAAAACAACGCAGTTACAGTAATGCGTTTTATATGGAAGTAAATGGGGCCAGTATATAAACATAAAAATATACTTTTGAAACTGTGTGAATTTTAACGTTTATGAACTGGCCCCATTCACCTTTATTGTAACGTTTTACTGTAAAACGTAAACGTAAATATAGTCAAAAATATTTTCTATGGTAATTAACATTGAGCTTAACTTGTATTGAACCCACAAATTTCCTTTGATTTTCCCAGTCCTAAATAAAATAATGCAAAATGCTTTATTTATGGATTTGTGTTCATAGATTTGTGTTTAATGTTTTATGGATGGTAAATATTCACAATTCACCAAAAAGTTAATTTTGGAGCCTGTGAGTGTATTTGTGAATGCTTGCTTGCATGTATGTATGTTGGTTCACTTGGCTTATTTGTGTGTTTGTGTATGTTTGGGTGTTTTGCAGCACCACCAGCTCTACGGCGAGCAGTTGTGACACAGATTTCTCTAAAGAAGATGAGCAGCGTTTGAAGGATTATATCCAGCAGTTAAAGAATGACCGTGCGGCTGTTAAACTGACAATGCTGGAGTTAGAGAGCGTTCACATCGACCCGCTCAGCTACGACGTGAAGCCGCGCGGCGACTCTCAGAGACTCGACTTGGAGAACGCCGTGCTCATGCAGGAGCTCATGGCCATGAAGGTACCAATGCACCACGACACCTCACTGTCTCCTGTCACACTGTGTCCCTTTCGTTAGTGCTGTCTAATGAAATCAATTCAATGCAACTCCAGAGGAAACTAAACTACTTTAATTCACGCTGCTCACAACGGTTACATCCTACACGATTTTGACATATTTGGTTTTTATGTGCATAGATAAAGGTAAATTTCTAGTTTCAATGTTATTTGTACTTCAGGCCTTTGTTTTGTTGGACAAGAAACACTAACTTCATACCATGTGACCCACATTTGATTTTCAATATGGTTAAAATGTAACGTTAATTTACGCATGGAGCCACATTAAGAGCCCCATATCTCTGGGATTTAACAATATAGGGACTTACAAATGAAGAGACACAAAGAAAAGTTTGTTTGGAACTAGAATCTAAAAGGACGTTAAGATATCTTTAATACTTCTGGAGTTATAGGCACTCCAACATTGGAAAAGCAACACAAAAAAGTGCTCTTTCCCCATTTTTGGACTCACACCATTGGCGTATAATGTAACAAGGAGTGCTGAAGTTGACTGATTTTAGTAATAGATCTACTTATCTCTGTGTACAAATAAAATAATGATGCTGACACCTTGATAAGGGTTATTTTTTTACCTGTAGTTTTGCTCCAAAATCATATGCGAAAATTGTCATTTTGACCTTCCTCTACAAAATAATGGATTACTCAGTAAATAACGAACCATGGCGTTTAATATTTTGGCTTTTATCAACATTTATAAATACTTTTCTTCAGAAAAAGTATTAACAAAACCAAAAATTTCAGTGCAACTCACCAGACAAAAAGACTTTAATGCACAGTAGAAACCATCTGGTAATACAAATTTCACTCATTTCCATACTGTGATAGCGTGATGTATGGATACAATGCAGTATAATGGAAATAATAGAGGGACTATCCTACTATAAAGGTACTATAATAGTAGTTCATGTGTAGGTTCAATAGTAGGCTGATGTCTGGGGATTTTGGCAAAGTTGTGGTCCAATTACGGCTGCATGCTTTGGGGGACAGGATAAGTGTGGCTGAGTTTTGGCCTCTTTCTGGGGTGGATACGGCTTACATTTGGTAGGTGGCTTTTGGAGCCATGTTGGACCGTAATTCCATGCAGTGTATGTCTGCCAAACTCACAGGCGGTATGCAGCCACATTCCGGCCAAAATAATTTTGCTGTCTTGGGAAAAAAGGTATTGTTTACCTAAAAAAGGTTTAATGATGTAATCTTTGCGGCAACTGATGTTCTGGATGAAACGATTGTTTCCTTTGATGTTGTTATCTGCGAGTGACCTTCAGTGTGGTATTTGTAACGCTGACGTGTTTTAACATGTAAGGCACAAGATGAAGATCCGCTCAGGATCAGAGGAGGATTTAGAAATGAATGGCCTTTACTGATGACATTTCAATATAAATACAGACACCATTCAGAGTATGATCCATATCCAGTAGGTTATCGCACAATTTTATATGACCATATTTGTAACTAGGGAACTATGATTTCCATTGTAAATTTCATCTTTCAATCTGTCTGTCTGAATAAATGTTATGAAGGTAACATTAATTAAAAAGTTGTTAAGAGGAATAAAGTCTAGATGGGAAATAAGTCTGACACTGTTTCTTCTGTCAGGAGGAGATGGCGGAGTTGAAGGCTCAGTTGTATCTCTTGGAGAAGGAGAAGAAAGCTCTGGAGCTGAAGTTGAGCACACGTGAGGCTCAGGAACAAGCGTATCTCGTTCATATCGAGCACCTGAAGTCTGAGGTGGAGGAACATCAGGAACAGAGAAGAAGATCCCTCAACTCCAATGGCAGCAGCGCCGGAGCCAAAGACAAGAGTGGCAAGGTACAAACATACAGTTTATCCACCTTATTTTTCAGCGAAACTAGGGTGTCGCCATTATCAACCTTGAATGTGGATCACTTCCGGTGTTAAGCCACTTCCAGCTATTTTAGCGATACAAAAATACTACATTATGCTGCTTATATTACAGGCTGGCATTAAATGTTGACATATTATGATTTTCATAGACTCGTTAGTTTTGAGCACATATAGTTTTACCGTTTATCACATTTTGCCGTCATTTAATCACACACAGTTGCACAGGCAGAATGAATGAAATCAGGCGCGGACACGGACAGTCCTCCTCGCCGTCTGACACGCCTCCACAAACTTTACACAACCAGCAGAGAGGAGAAAAATGCAGAGAAAATGCTCCTTTAACTTTCTTTGCACCAAAACTACATCTTGTTTCATCTTGACAAAATAATAAACGCATTTTACTCTCCGTTCTTGTCAGAGAGCATTCTCTCTTTTTTAGGGTGTATAGTAAACAGACACGCATATCATTCATTCAGCATGGCTTATTAAGCATCGCCTTTGGAAATAAATAAAGGCATCAGCGGAGGTTATGCAGGTACATACTGTATGAACGGAGGTTTACAGAAAGACTGCATCGTCATGATCTCGGTAAAAAAGAAGCAGATTTTATTATCGTCTCTTCAATACAACACAACAACAAGTGAATGATTTACTTGCTCTTTTACTATAATTGTTGACGTTAGAAAATTATCTGACATTTGCACATAATTCTGCTGTACATCCTGTGGTTGTGTGATAGTTTATAAGTCCATATCACTCAGTTCTGGTATTATAACCTTCTTGTTATTTACACTGTGGTCAATAACAGCGTAACTTTGTCACATTCGCTGGAAATCCAGCTGCTGTTTACTTCCGCGTTGCAAAATATGGTGGATAGAAAAAAAGCACTTTTTCCTTTTTTTCTAATTTAACCCAGCCGTGAGAAAAAAATTAATTGTCAAAATATGAATAACTACAGTACTGACCAACACAAAATAGGTAGTGTTTGAAAGCTTAGAAGCTCTAATTTCCAATGCATGTAGACATTATGACCAAAACTGAACAAGTGCTTTGAAATTTGCTGATAAATCAGAAGTGTTCCAGTTTGATAATTTTATTAATAATTTTGCAATGCACATTTTATTGTAATCAGTAAAAACATCAAACTGATCAAATAGCCATGTGTCATATTTGTTTTACTCATGGACAGAAATATAGTGAATAATGGCTAAGTATATGTCTTTGACATGTGAACAGGTATTGCTCATACACCACGTTTTCGTTTATAACTTCACGAAAAATTTACAGAACATAAAGTATCACATGCACTTAGAGGAGGTGATTATCTTTCAAATGAGTCTACACACAAGATAATCAGATGTATTGATCATTAGATAATCCACATGAAGCACAAAGTTACATATGTCCACCAGGAGATGGCGCCAAATACATGACACAGACTTAATGATGACTCAAATGACACAGAATGAAACTCATTCTGTGAAATCTCATTACTAAAATCATGTCTACATGCTATGCAAACCTTTAGTCATTGTTGTGTTTGCATGTGTAATTAGTTCTTATGTACAATTATTATGTTTTATTTGTTTGGAGACATTTTTGGACACTATAATAAATTATTTTTGTAATGCTATAACTTTCTATTTTTCTTTGTCGTATCAGCACAAAATTTAACTCCGCTTCAGTTGACATGATTGGGAACAAAACAAACCAGTGTAAATAAGGAGCAACCTTATTTACACCCTGATATATATAATATCAAATCAGAAAAATATATTTTTTTTTAAAATTTAGGCTCAAGTTTTGTTTTTGTTTGGGTTTTTTCAGCCGTTTCATTTTCATCATTACAATTATACCAAACAATTGATGCTCTTTGTTTTGTAAGACTTTAATTTGGGCATGCCACTGAAACAGGATTTTTTTTTAAAACACCTTCAGAGCTTAAAGGATTAATAAAATAAAATAAATAATAATAATAATCATTACAAATCATAGTATCAGTATAACAGTTTTGAGTAAAATGAGTTGAGAAATTCCCCTTTTGCTTTAATGCCAGCATGAACAAAACCTGATGATCATTTATAATCCATCATGATTTGATAATGTTCCAAAGAGTATTTTGTGTTTAATGGAATCAAGAAAATCTGAGCTGTACTCAACATCTGAGTTAACATGGTCACAAATTTCAGAAATTCACCTATATGCATCACTTCAATATTAGAAATAGTACAGAATCCTGAATCTTTCTTCTTTGTTTTATGTCATAATGTTTCGTAGTGAAACATTTTTCAACATTCTAAAACTTTGTTCATTTCCAGTTTTACATTTAACAAAACAATAGACTGATGTATCTAAGCCCACGTTTACAAGTCATCAGTTTCTATCAAGTGTCAAATTTGTGTACAAACATCTGAAAAAGAACTGATTGACATATATTTAAAAATGTAAACATAATGTCTTTAACATCTGGTAGGGAAGGTTTTTGCGACGTCTTGCATATGAGCAGATACTATTCAAAAATGACATCTTTACACAGTTCACAGCGATCCATTTTGCAATTAAATTTGTCAGTCACTTTGAGATTTATTATAAGGACTTTTTAAAGGATGCATCAGTGTACACCTGCGTCAGACGGACGATTTTGGAGCGTCTCGCTTTGATTGCGTCGCGTCATAAACAGCGTTTTTAGGTCGCTGTGTCAAGTTAAACGTAGTTTAATACTTAGAAAAACATCTTGAGATCCCTGCGTTCAGATTTGTGCTCCATCAAGCTGTGTTTGAACACAAGACGTGTTGTCTGCTGTCTGTAAATGTGGTTTGTTCTCTGTATAAGCTGCTCGTTGCCTATACAGCTGAAGTTTCACTTACTGCCCCCTGCAGAAAACAGGTGGTACTACAAGCTTGAATTGCTCAGATGGAAGGAATATTCCTTATTACAGTCCGGAGACATGATTAATTGCATGAATTTTTGAACATGTTATTTTTTATAATAATTAATCGCAAGGAATTAAATCACCTTTATCAAAATATTTTACATGAAGTGTAAATTCAGCCTAATAGACTTGCCGCTATCTAGTATGTCATTAATATTAATAAAACAACAAAATAACGAGAAAACCAATCACTGCGCCTGACTGGATTACTTTGGGAGCTTTAAAAAGTAATAATGAGTGAGGATCAATAATTTAAGCCGATTTATGTTACATTTTTACATTTCTGAATGTTTACTTTAATGCTTGATAAGGTTTCTAGCACTGTTTTTGTTTATTATCTTCGTTCTATTATTTTTATCGGTTTTATTGCTTTTTTCTTACTTTATAACTGACTGAAACAATGTGTACTCAAATTAATACTTTGTTGTGGTATTAAAATTGACAATCGTCAAATTGCTTTCATATGTAAGCAAAATGGACATTATTACTGAAATTATAACCTAATTAGAATCGAATCAAGAACTTGTGAATTAGAATCGAATTGGGAAATCTGGATTGACATCCAGTCCTAATGCTGCAGATTGCAATATAGTCTTATCAGGCTACTTTTGTCCTCAAGTTTCAGAGTAAAAAATCACGTGTTATTGTCTGATCGAGTCTTTTACGTGATTTCTTACTGACCTCTCTGAAATTATTGATCTGTCTGGAGTGGAGGTCGGTCTGAATATGATTCATTTGTTTATGAGCATGAATATATTGAGCATGTTTTATAATCCATGATTGTGTCATTGTAGATGAAGTCTGTCTCCAGTTTTAGTTCCATGTGAGAAAATAACAGAAGGTCCAAAAAGACCAAATCTGTCTGTCTGCTGTGCTGTCTGTCTCATTCTCCCCAGCCAACAGTTCTAGTGAATTATTGACGAGTCTCTCACAGAATCTTGACTTTCTCTTTTTCACCTCTCTGTCTTAAGCTCGTCTCCATCGCTCTGTAAACAGCCTCGTCTGCGGGAGTGTTTGAGTGTTTTCAAACGGGTTCAAGGGTTGTAGATCTCACCTGTATATTTGCATTACTCAGTGTTTTCGCCTGCAGTCTCTAACGCAGTAGAAATCAATATTTTTTCAATCTCCATATTGTGTCAATGTATCGAATATTCATGAAGATTTTGCTGCTGATGATTTTAACTTGGCTATGAAGGTTCCTTGTCATTAGTCATTCGACTAGTTTCACAATCATGAGAGCGTTACGACAGAGATGTTTTAATAGCTTCAGTATTGAAAACAGTGTTAGGGGCCGTTCAGGCCGGACACGTCCTTGTGCTAATAAGCTTGATGCAACAGTACGCAGGTGTCCAGAGACATGTTGTTTTTTAACTTGATACAGCGTATAAAAAAAGTGACGCTCCTGCACGAGACGCGGGGCAACGATCAACGATGTCTGTCTAGCGCATGTTGGCAAAAACGTGTTTAGTGTGAACAGCCCTTTAGAGTTAGTAATTGAATCAGTTTAAGCTGACCGTTTCAGTGAAACAATAAAACCTCTGATTCAACAATACATCTGAGCCCTAGTAAAATGTTCATGGACGTCACCATGTAGCATTTTTATATATTAAAATGTTTTAGCACAAATATAGCTATGTACTGTATATGTGTTTGTTGTGTGTGTGTGTGTTTTGTGTATTGTGTGTGTGTTATGTGTGTGTGTTTGTGGTGTGTTGTGTTTGTGTGTGTGTGTTTTGTGTATGTGTGTGTGTGTTATGTGTGTGTGTTTGTGTGTGTGTGGTGTGTTGTGTGTTTTGTGTGTGTGTTATGTGTGTGTTTGTGTGTGTGTGGTGTGTTGTGTTTGTGTGGTGTGTGGGTTGTGTGTGTGTGTGTGTTTTGTGTATTGTGTGTGTGTGTGTGTGTGGTTTGTGTGTGGTGTGTGGGTTGTGTGTGTGTTTTGTGTATTGTGTGTGTGTGTGTGTGGTTTGTGTGTGTGTGGTGTGTTGTGTGTTTTGTGTGTGTGTTTGTGTGTGTGTGGTGTGTTGTGTTTGTGTGTGTGTGGTGTGTGGGTTGTGTGTGTGTGTTTTGTGTATTGTGTGTGTGTGTGTGTGTGTGTGTGGTTTGTGTGTGGTGTGTGGGTTGTGTGTGTGTGTGTGTTTTGTGTATTGTGTGTGTGTGTGTGTGTGTGTGTGTGTGTGTGGTTTGTGTGTGGTGTGGTGTGTGTGTGTGTGTGTTTTGTGTATTGTGTGTGTGTGTGTGTGTTTGTGTGTGTGTGGTTTGTGTGTTGTGTGTGTGTGCAAACACACATCCACATATGTGTTCATCTAAAGGATTGGGATGCTCCTGAACACTTAATATTTCTGTATTTTGTAGTCTAATCCATTCATTTCTAATGGGCGGTCATTTATGACCGGGAACAAAACAAGTGTAACAAAGTGAAATAAAACCAAAAACATTGAAGAAAATTATTTAAAAATAGATGTTTTCAGATACCATATGTGAACAAAGGGTTAATTTACTTGCCCTTGTAAGGTTTAATCACATTTTTAAAGGAATATTCTGGGTTAAATACAAGTTGAGCTCAATCGACAGCATTTGCGTCATAATGTTGATTACCACAAAAAAATTAAACTCGATCCTTGATTATTTAAAAAAGCACAAATGTGTGTTAGTAAGACACTTACAATGGAAGTCAATGGGGTCAATCTGTAAACATTAAAATACTGTTTTAAAAGTATAAACACAAGACATAAACAATATGTGTGTTAACATGATTTTACTGTGATTAAATCACTTACTAACCGCATCTGTGGAAAAATATATACATTACAACTTTTGATGCCATTAAAAATATATATATATATATTTTTTTTCTAAATAATCAAGGGAGTCTAAATTATTTTTATTTTGTTTATTGTATTTTTTTTTTTATTTTTTTTTTATCATCATGATGCCACAAATGCTGTCAATTGATCTTAACTTGTATTGAACCCGGAATATTCTTTTAAACCTTTTCAGAGCAAACGAGCATCTAGATAAACAGTATATATTATATTGTAAAATGCCTGAAAAATATCCCAGTCCTATAATTTAACATGATTGATTGGCATTTACACACACACACACACACACACACACACACACACCTTCTGAAAGCTTCTCGTTTAATTCATCGTCTGGTCTCTTTACCGTTGAACTCTAAAGCGTCTGTGTGATTGTATCTGTCTATCTCTCTGCCGTTCATCTCATCACAGGATGGGAGGTCATAACTCAGTGTCACCTCTCATTCCCAAAACCCTTTGTCACAGAGTGTTTGTGTGGAAGGGAAATCATATTTCCATACTGATACATCCATTCCCACTGTTCAGATTAAATCATCATGGATGTTCCGTGTGTTTTTACTCTGGTAAGATGGAAAACCATGTCGCATGTCTTGTGACATCTGTGCAGTTGATTAAATGACTCATGCTTGTTTTGTACTTGAAATTAAATATAGTGTGTGTGTGTGTGCGTGTGCATGTGTGCGTGTGCGTGTGCATGTGCGTGTGTGTGTGTGTGTGTGTGTGTGTGTGTGTGTGTGGAGAGAGAGAGAGAGAGAGAGAGAGAGACGCCCCCTGGTGGATCTACCTGTAATGATGAGCACAAATTCTCTCATCACATTTGTGTTTAAAGATGACACAGTGATGTCTTTAAAGGTGCTGTAAGTGATTTTTTTCATGGAATTTGACAGGAACAAACAATGCTGCTCGGAGTTGGTCTCAAACTTATATTTGGGGGCGTGGTTTTGGAATGATGGGGCGTGGCTAATTCAACGGCTAATTCAGAATGCTAAAATCACTTACAGCACATTTAAGTATGTCAAATTTCATCAGGCGATCATCATTGTACACTTTTATAGTATTTTATTTTTCCCTTGAAGTCCATTTATTACGTTAGTAAAGATTTAATTCATTAAAACAATGATTTTTATTTATTTACTATATTGTTTTCATGGTTCTTACAATTAAACAGGCTGGTTTGCTACTGTCCCTTTAAGACAATGTCTAATAGGTGTTGATATGTAAATGTGGGTGGTCGTATGTTAATGAGCTCAAAGTTGTGATGTCATAACCACAAGGATTCTGAACTTCAGGGTATATTTACAGTACATAGTCATCCAGCTTCAAAAGAAAAAGAAAGATCCTGTTTTCCATGATATGACCCCATGAAATCAGAATGGACTTTATTTACTTTCTTACAATAAGACACGTTCCTGGACTTATTGAGCATAATTCATCAGTGTTTTAATTTGCTCGTCCCCTTTTCGCCATCCAGTCAATTCTTAATGGATAAAATCAAGTCTACATTTGTTCTTGTTGAATATCCTGTTTCATTGGGAAATACACCGATCAGCCACAACAGCAAAACCACCTGCCTAATATTGTGTAGGTCCCCTACGCCTTGTTGATGAGAGAGGTCAACAGAGAATGACCAGACTGGTTTGAACTGACAAAGTCTACTGTAACTCAGATAACCACTCTGTACAATTGTGCTGAGAAGAATATCATCTCAGAATGAGACGAGGGGGACCTACACAATATTAGGCAGGTTGTTTTAATGTTGTGGCTGATCGGTGTATGTAACATTTCAGAAGTAAAAATAGTTCATGTTGACTGTACATGTCATTTTGAGTTATTTAGACAAATAGATTCCTATGGATACATGAATGCATAAGATCTGGTTGATTGATGTTTTGTTGATCCCCTCTGTTTTTCTGTAGGACTCCAGTGACTCTCCGGCGATCAGTCTGTCTGATCTAAGGAGCTTGAGTGACAGCGACCTCGCGGCTGAACTCACCAGCGCCCTCAGGAGGTGACACATGACATTTCTGAATATTTTAAAAACATTTAAAGTGTTAATTTAATAGATGCTTTTATTTAAAACGTTTAACCTCCACTTCATAAGAAGTTTAACCCTTTCTTAGTCTTGGCAATCAAGTAACACTATTGCACTTAGCGGGTCAAATTGACCCGACTCATGAACCCTTTAAGTTTGGGTCCGCGAGAAATAAATACAGTTGTCAAAATATTAATAACTACAGTCTTGACCAACACAAAATAGGTATCGTTTAAAGCTTAGAAGCTCTACTTTCCAATACATGTAGACATTATGACCAAAACTGAACAAGTGCTTTGAAATTTGCAGACAAATCAGAAGTGTTTCATTTCGATAATTTATAAAATAAAATATTACACTGTACGTATTATTGCAATCAGTAAAAACATCAAACTGATCAAATAGTCATGTGTCATATGTTGTTGGAAAGCTCTCAAAGAGTAAAATACAACCAGCCTATTTGTTTTACTCACAGACAAAAATATAGTGAGTAATAACTAAGAATAGTTTGATATAATATGGGTTTTTTAATGGCCGATGCTGATATCCAGAGAGCAGGGTGGCTGATAGGCCGATACAATGCCGATATATCACACGATTTAATATAGTAAATAACATAAACATAAAATTGCTAAAAAATGAATACACTCTTATTTAGCACTATATTTACTCAATTTCACACAAAACATACACTTACAAAATAAATCTAAAAAATTATATTGTATTTTAAATGGTAGATAGCAGTTTCTTCTGATTTCTGTTTAGTCATCAAATTTTAGTAATTTATTTACACATGAAGAAATTATTAATATATTAGAAAGAAGGAAATACCAGTACACACAGTAGTCCAGCAACCATATATGGCATGTCCACGTTAGCAATCGCATTTACTCAAACCAATTGCACATACAGTGCATATTGAATAAGACATTTACTTATAGCACACGTGAAACGCTTTTACCTTGAAGTTGCACTCATGCGCTCGTGCGGATCCAGCACAAGCCTCAATCTCCTGATAGTTTAAACGGCCTAGATTGCCTGCTTGGACTGTCACGGACTGACCATCATGATTTGTGTATCAGAGGAATTTTTGATCCTGATCCTGAAGTTTTTATTCTGGCAGATGGAATACGCGCTTCAGAGGAAGATATTAGATGAGCGCTCGACAGGAAAACGCTGTTTAAATGAGATATTTGCAGATGGTATATGATATTAGTTTTATTGATATTTGCCTTTTATCATTAGA
Source organism: Myxocyprinus asiaticus (assembly GCF_019703515.2). NCBI lineage: Eukaryota > Metazoa > Chordata > Actinopteri > Cypriniformes > Catostomidae > Myxocyprinus > Myxocyprinus asiaticus. Next base: position 2,055,918 of record NC_059346.1, on the reverse strand, counting down.
AAAATGAGAGGGAACTGTTGAGGAGAGACTGTTAGAATACATGCTTTAGTAAATGAGAGCTCCACAGGACACTGTATCTGCTCAAGTTTTGTGAGGTTGGTTTATTACATCTGTTTAAACAAGATTTGTGCATATTTGCAGACGGTATATGATATTAGTTTTATTGATATTTGCATTTTTATCATTAGACAAGACAGTTAAATGTTACAGGGAACTGTTGAGGAGAGAGAGGGAGAATGAAACAGACGAGTACTTTAACATTATGAGCTCAAACTCGTCTGCTGCGGCTCTGTATGCGGACCGTTTAAATGACACTGTGTTGCACACCGGTCTATTATTGTAGTAACACGATGGCACGTAACAACAAAACAAACCGTGACTGTTCGTTTACATGTTTTAGTCACTTCACATGCAAGCAGGTGATTTTCAGCGCCCTCAAGAAACAAATCGGTCAAATGGGAAAATGTATCCGCTGATGCTAATAATTAAAAAAAGTCAGAATATTGGGGGCCTGGGTAGCTCAGCGAGTATTGACGCTGACTACCAACCCTGGAGTTGCGAGTTCGAATCCAGAGTGTGCTGAGTGACTCCAGCCAGGTCTCCTAACCAACAAAAATTGGCCCGGTTGCTAGGGAGGGTAGTCACATAGGGTAACCTCCTCGTGGTCGCGATTAGTGGTTCTCGCTCTCAATGGGGCGCGTGCTAAATTGTGTGTGGATCGTGGAGAGTAGCATGAGCCTCCACATGTTGTGAGTCTCCGCGGCGTCATGCACAGCGAGCCACGTGATAAGATGCGTGGATTGATGGTCTCAAAAGCTGAGGCAACTGAGACTTGTCCTCCGCCACCCGGACTGAGGTGAGTAACCACACCACCACGAGGACCTAGTAAGTAGTGGGAATTGGGCATTCCAAACTGGGAGAAAAGGGGATAAAAATGTAAAAAAAAAAAAAATCTGATTATCAGCCGATTTATCGGCCTCGGCAATATATCGGCCAATCAATAGCTAAGTATATGTCTCTGACAATTATGTTGGTGTTGCTTATATGCTGCGTTTTTGCTTATACTGCACGAAAAATAAACGGAACATAAAATACCACATAGCATTAATTAGAGGAGGTGATTATCTTTCAAACGACACACACAAGATAATCAGATACATAGATCATTAGATAATCCACATGAAGCACAATGTTACATATGGCCACCAGGAGATGGCGCCAAATACATGACACAGACTCAATGATGACTCAAATGACACAGAATGAAACTCATTCTGTGAAATCTCATTACTAAAATCATGTCTGCATGCTATGCAAACCTTTAGTCATTGTTGTGTTTGCATGTGTAATTAGTTCTTATGTACAATTATTATGTTTTATTTGTTTGGAGATGTTTTTTGGACACTATTATAAATTAATTTTGTAATGTTATAACTTTTGATTGCTTTGTCATATCAACACAATATTTTTCTCAGATTCAGTTGACATGATTGGGAACAAAACAAAAGCAGATTTGTAGCCACCTTATTTACACCCAGAGATATATAATGTCAAATAAGAAAAAAAGGAAATTTTTGGCTATTTTTTGTTTTTGTTTGATTTTTTTCAGCAGTTTCTTAGGCTGAGAGTCTTTTTTATCATAATCTATATCATTAAAAAGTTTTGAAAAGATTTCTTAATGATACAAAACACTTGGCCCTCCTTGTTTTTGTTTTTTTCTTGAGTTATGATCCTTAAATTTTGGGAATGCCACTGAAACAGGAAATCTTTAAAAACACATTCAGAGCTGAAAGGGTTAAACAGTCACAATTTGCACATTTTCTCCCCAACAACTGTTTTATCATCAATAACTAGCCTAAATTGTATCTACAGTAATTTACATTAGAATATATGTATGTGCAGTAGCCATGTATGGATGTTTGTGTGTGTGAATGCATGTTTGTGTGTGTGAATGCATGTTTGTGGATGGGTGTGGGTTTGTATGGGTCAAATTTGCCTTGAAACACACACACACAGGCATTTTTTCCCATTTGTTTCTATTTACTTACATTGTATTTATATTGAGCTAATAATACTGTGCAACTTATATAATATATGTTTGTGTGTGTGTGTGTGTGTGTTACAGAGAGAAGAAGTTGAAGGGTCGTGTTCAGGAGCTGGTCGCTGCGTTAGAAAGACTCACTAAGAGCAGTGAGGTCAGACATCAGCAGTCGGCAGAGTTCGTTAATGACCTTAAACGAGCAAACAGGTACTAAACACACACACCTGACTCACACCACATTGTCATGATGAAACATGCACCATCAAAATTATGTCAACTGTTTGCAATTTGTTAAAAAGTATGTTAGAGTGAAGTAATCTTGGTACATTCAGGTATGACGTTGTTTAACAGAAATAAAATAGTGTTTTGATGTTTGGCTCAATAAACTGTAGGAAGGATTGCATGCATCAAGTCTGACCCCTACTGGAGAAAGAGACCTGATGACAATTGATTTATTAATCAAATAATACACTCAACTTTAATGCAAAACTGATCCCAAATCAAGCTGAAACTCTGCAATAAGTAAGACATTGAAGGATCAATATACATTTCATCTTTAATCACTCCATGGAGTTTGTGGTTTGAGTTGGTTCTAAATTGTAGCATAAATTTAGAAAAGGTGTAAAATGCTAAATTATTCATGATTTCTGTGCGCAAACGTTTGCACACAGGTTTTATTCACACATTTTTGGGGGTGAACTGTTCCTTAACATCAAAGAGAACATGACACACTTGTAGTCCACCTTTTACACAATGTTGTTCGACCGTTTTGCTCACTAAAGGAAATAAATAAAGATACCATGACTTGTAGTTATAGACTAAACTCTTTGTAAACACTGATGTTTAAAATGTGAGATTTCCTCACTTCAAAGATTAATTTGCATAAAATATTCTCACCACTATTTTCAGAACTCAAACCCAGGGTTCCAACGCTAATGGAAAACCTGAAAATATCAGGGATATTTTTTAATTGTCACAGAAATAAAATCTTAAAATTCATGGGAATTTCTGTAGACAATATAACTTTTTCTACTTGCGCTCTGCACTAAAATACGGAAGCCCTGCACGCACTGTGAAAAAAAAAATCCACTTTTAATTTTCTTTTTTTTTTTTTTTTTTTTTTTTTTTTTTTAGGTTTCTTAGTACCTTCCTGAGCATGTCCTATACACATTTTTTCTCTCTCTCTAAACCCCTTTTTTTTTTTTTTTTTTTTTTTTCTGGATTTTTTTTTATTTTTTTAATGAGAACTTTTTTCAAGAAAAAAATGTTTTGTAGGACATAGGCTCTTGACACCTAAAAATTTTTTTTCCACCTAGTGAATTTTTTTTTTACAATGTGGTTCAGGGCTTCCACACTGAAATATTTATTTGTAAAATAAACACTGTAAATATTTTCTTTTCAGCCAAATAGATATTTCTTTAGCTAAAAATCACTCTTTTTGAGTCTAACATCAATGCAAGTATTTTTTTTTAAATAATCACTAATCACACACAACTGGAAGAGTCATAGAAATTTTGTTAATGAAAAGGTCTGATTCACAAACTTCTAACTTGTATTAATTAAACTTCTTAATTTTAAAAATGGCCCAAACAGTGCAGTTCAAATGCTGTTTATTTGACAGATATAATAAACACTGAAACTGAAGTAAACTTTAAAGTAAAAGATTGATCTTGGGATTTTAAGAATCAACACCGGGATTGTTCAAATGAAGATTAATTGGAAAATCAATATTTTTACGCAGCCCTCATATTGCACAATTGAATATAAACGTGAAGTGTCACTTGTGTGTGTGTTTACAGTAATCTGGTGGCGGCGTACGAGAAAGCGAAGAAGAAGCATCAGAATAAACTGAAGAAGCTGGAGTCTCAGATGATGGCGATGGTGGAGCGTCACGAAACGCAGGTGCGAATGCTAAAACAACGCATCGCTTTACTGGAGGAGGAGATGTCACGACCGCACACCAATGAGACGTCACTATGATACACACACACACACACAGCTGAGCTGCAGGTCTTTAAACACAAACACATTTAGTTAGTCTGCACTGCAGGACATCAGCGATCATCACTCACGAAACGCCTCGCCCAAAGACGATTGGCTGATATCTGGAGAGCACAGCCAATGAGAGGCCTCCACAATATCAGCAATAGCCAATAGCAGCAGTGCAGGACAGCGTTTCTGTGAAATACGACAATCTTTCAGGACACACGTGACGGACGCTGGATGGACTAGACGTCTCTTATAAGTCAGTGTGACGTGACAGCTGTCAATCATGCATCAGAGTAAGAAATCCTGATGAAAGCATTTATAAAGAGATGGACTTTATGAAATTTTTTTTGTAAAGTGTAATATTTGTTACTATATTACAGTATTCCGCTGCAAATTCTTCCAAACGTTCTCCGAGCAATCGAGTGAAATCTGGACATGAGTCCAGTCGATCCTTCAGTGTTTTAAAACAAAAAAGATTTATGTGGAATACTCAATTAACAATGAACATTCTGTCATCTTTTACTCACCCTCATGTTGTTCCAAAACCTGTATGAATTTCTTTCTTCTGTGGTACGCAAAGGGAGATGTTCAGCAGAATGTTCACGCCGCTGTTTTCCTTACAATGAAAGAGGCAAAAATGACCAAAAAAGCTCCATAAAGTGGATAGAGGTGGATTATTTGTGACACTTGCTCTAAATAAAAAAAGGCGCAACAAATGAAACAGAGTGCAGGTGTCTCCAGATGTGTTTTTTTTTTTAACATGACAGTGCATACAATTTTTTATGGCCCTGCGCAAGACGGCGCGCAGCGGTCAAAGACGTCCGTCCAGCACGTATTTAGATCGAAAAACAGTGCTGAAAAACACGTTTGGTGTGAACAGCCCCTAACGCATCTATTTGCATTTCTCTGAGTAAGAGCATGTGCTTGAAACAAGTTAAAATTAGGGCTGTCGATTTAACGCATTAATTCAGTGTGATTAATTATATAAAGAATAACACGTTCAAAATATTAATGCAATTAATCATGTCTCCTGGACCGTAATAAGGAATATTTCTTCCATCTGAGCGATTCAAGCTTGTAGTACCACCTGTTTTCGGCAGGGGGCAGTAAGTGAAACTCGCTGTATAGGCAACGAGCAGCTTATACAGAGAACAAACCACATTTACAGACAGCAGACAACACGTCTTGTGTTCAAACACAGCTTGATGGAGCACAAATCTGAACGCAGCGATCTCAAGATGTGTTTTTGGACTGATTGACGAATTCAGTTGCTGTGAAGTGTACGCCAATGATAGACTAATGTTCAATAATATAGAAATAAACAATATATTGCATTCTAAAATCACTTTTTTAATGCTTCACTTGTGTTCCAAAATAATGTAATGCATTTTAATTATCTGTATTATTATTGGTTTTTTTTTATATATCTATTTTATTTATAATTATTTAATCATTATATATTGAACTATTAAGGGGCTTTCTCAGCACATATTTATGTGATTATGTAATTAATTCGATTAAAATTTTTAATCAATTAACAGCCCAAGTATATTTTAACTAGGGCTGTCAATCAATTAAAACTTTTAATCGAATATATATATATATATATATAATAAAATAATATTAAACGTACTGCCCCCTGCCGAAAACAGGTGGTACTACAAGCTTGAATTGCTCAGATGGAAGGAATAGCAGACCTCTACTCGTGCATATATTCCAAGTCTTCTGAGGTCATACGCTAACTTTTGTGTTACGATCACACCCAAATTTAGGTGGTCGTTAAATAATGTCACAAATCTCAAGTTTAATTCGCGTATATTCAAAAATGCCTTTTGAAGATGTGTTGCACCAGGTTTGATGTCATTGAAATATGTTTTATTTTCCACCTAAGAAAGTCAATCATACAGGTTTGGAACGACATGAGGGTGATACAATAATGACAGAATTTCATTTTTAGGTGAACTATTTCTTAAAGACAGAGGCCATTTCCATCAGTTACTTCTCTTGGCAATATCGGCCAATACCTCGCTGTGAAGAAGTATTGATTTCCTTTGATGGTTCATATTATTCTACAGTTTGTCACCAAAGGAGATAAATTATATTTGTAAAAGAGTCAAATCTTTACAGGTTTCCCTCGACTCACATCAGTTTTCCTAGAGAAATACTGTCATTCAGTATCATATTTATGTGGAGCAAAACCACACGCTAACGTGAACTTCATGCATGTAAACAAACTAAATCATCATTTGCTGAACTTATAAAATCACTCATATTTTCTGCCAAGTCTGTCTGATATTAATATGTAAAGAGTTTCACACCAGCCACCAACCTGCAGAAAACATTATTTCACACCACACGTGATTACTGGTTGTCAAAGCACATGAACTCCACATACATGAAATAACCAGACAAATGTGATGCATTCAAGTTAAAGCACAGCAGTACAGACTTCCAGATATTAATAGAGTGAACCTCATGAAAAAATGATTACACCTCAAAATAAAAAGAGTAAAAAAGATTTTTTGCATAATGAAGAATGTTAGGACCATTTAAAGGTGCACTCAGTATTTTTTGTGCTAATTTGTAAACAAATAAATAGTAATAGTAAGGGACAATTAAGGAAAATGTGCATCAAGATTGGAAAAATAATGCATTTTTTTTTATTGAATATTGATGGAGCAATATAATGTATGTGAAAAGAAATAATAACAGAAGGTTGTTTTGATAAAAGGTGGCAAAGGAGCATTTTTCCCTCTTTCAACATTCTTCATAACAAATCTATTCACCCCACTTCATTATTATACAAATATTACTGAGTGCACCGTTAAGATTTTTTTTTGCATTGTGATATTATATTACATTAATGTAATACAGAGAATCATTTCGTCTGGACACATTTTAAGCATGAAGGTGATACAACAAAAATCATACAGAAATCTGATATATGGCTATATATGCAAAACACACATATGAAATATTTGTTCACATTTTTTCATATTGGAATTTGAATACGTACATGTATGCTCATATATACTGTATATATATATATATATATACACAGACAGTATATATGTTCATATATGGCCATATTTCAGATTTCTGTATGGGGAATAGCCTACTTATGTGGTTAATTGTCATGAAAATGTCCCAATACAAAAAAAAATCAAAAAAAAAATTTTAATTTTTTTTTTTGGATTTTTTATTTTTTTTGGGGTGAAATATGACCAGTTGTGTTTTTGGTTTGTATTAATTTATATAATTTTTTTTTTTTGGGGGGGGACGGTAAATATAACAGCTTTTTTTATTATTATTGTTAGTATTATTTTTTATTATTAATTTAATAATAAGGGAATATAACATGTTTTTGACAGGTTTTGTGGGATTCACTGATTTTACAGGTTTTATTCATTCCTTTTGAAATTCCTTTAGCTTTCAGATTATAGTATTAATTTACATAAATCACAACCAGTGTGTGAATACAATGGGGCAAAAAATATTTGAACAATATTTTGCCAATGTCACAGAATTAGGTTGGGAAAAGGGCATGTATTAATGTTCGGCAATCATTGTTTACATTATCACTGATTTCAGCTTTAACAATCTCCAGTTCCAGCCATCTTAAAGCTGAAGTATGTAACTGTTATAATACTGTAAACACTGTGTCACTGTAAAAAGTCCTGTGTTTGTTTCGAGTGACCCACTTAGACCCGCCCCAACAATGTTACTCAACTTCTGATGGAACAACAGTAGGCAGAGGGAGTATTCGGAAAGCTGTTTTGAAAACATTATTTTTGCAATTCCATTCAGTGTCGCAGAAATTACGTACTTCAGCTTTAAGAGAGACTTTCTCACAAACAAGTTTAAAATGAATCTTTCAAAAGATGGAAATTTTCTCAAAGTCGAGCATCAAAAGTAACTTCGGTGCGAGTGATCATGTAGCAGTTGTGTTTGTTTGCATGCAGAGGAATGTAACGTTAATATCAGCAAATGTAACATTTCATTGTATGCAAAAAAACAACTATCTGTTTAAACAAGTTTGATTTTCATCATCAGCAATGCACACACATTTGAATAACACAACTTCATCCTGAATTACAAAAAAAAAGCACTTTTCCAGTCTGGTGTGGACTGCATCACCACAATGCCTTCTTACAGACTTTTATTTTTACTGCAAAATATCCACGAAAGCTCAGTGGCTTCAGTTTTATTCAGCACTCAGCAAATTACAAGATGCAAAATGCTGTTGACACTCTTGTTTGTCCAAAACAGTTTTCAAGTAGGTATTGCTGCAGCGCAGAGATCTCCAAACAGGGGTGGAGTAATGCCAGAAGGGGTGTGGTTACTCTAAAAAGGGGTTGGGCCAACTCTTTAAGGGGGTGTCACTTCTACACCCAGTTAGGGGGTCTGTAGCGGTTTGGAGCTCGGCCTACAGCAGTTTTAAGTGTTTAGGTAATTTACCCTTTGCTAAGCCCCACCTTGAAATCATTACCAACCAATCCCAGCTTGCCAACTGTTGCTTTTGGTATTTTCTGATTCACAGACACCTCAGTTTTTAATCACATCTTTCAACGTTACACTTCATTCCAAACCACATAAGAATAATATCTATTCAGTTTTATGACTTTCTGATCATGTTACTAATTGTGACATTCAAACAACCACCAAGAGGGGCGGAGCTTAGCAAAGGAACGATTGGTTTTGTGAACTGCCCTTTCATCAATGGCGATTATGTATATGTACGGAGACCCTGAGCTGCACGTTTTTTTTTTTTTAGATGTCTTAGTGCTTTCTTGAGCCCAAGGGTGGCACGGTGGCTCAGTGGTTGGCACTGTCGCCTCACAGCGAGTCCCAGCTCAACTGGGCCTTTCTGTGTGGAGTTTGCATGTTCTCCCGCGTTCGCGTGGGTTTCCTCCAGGTGCTACAGTTTCCCCCACAAGTCCAAAAACATGCAGGTAAAATTTCCCCAGTAGGTGTGAGTGAGAGTCCCCCTGCCACTGGGGGTTGCATCAGGAAGGGCATCCGGCGTAAAACCTGTGCCAAGACAAATATGCGGTTCACGGATGGTCCGCTGTGATGACCCCTAACGGGAGCAGCCGAAAGAAGTGCCTTCCTGAGCCACTGTCTAAACTTCTTTCTCCATCTACAAATTATTATTTTTTTGTCTAAAAAGAGGCAACACATGAGAATTTTTTTTTGCTTGCTAGCTAACAATTAGCATGCAGTACCAACCTCGGCCACCAGGTGCCACAATCAGTAATAATGAAATCTTATAAGGTGACATGACAGCTGTGGTACTTGATCTGATGATGTATAGTCTCGTACAAGAATAATTTGCAAACACAGAAGAAAAAAAATTAGGACATAGGTTTAGAAAGGCACCAAGATTTTTTTCACAGTGCGGTTCAGGGCTTCCATAATAAGCAATTTTCATCAATAATTATCAGTAATAAAAAGAGACTGATTTAGATGCTTGACGTCTTTAATTCATGGGGAAATATTCAAGGCAATAGAAACATTTTTCAGAATTCAAATACGCTCTCTCATTAGGGCTGTTTTCTGTTTCAGATGGTTTTAAGTATAAATAGGAAGAGGCAGATAAATGTGAACAAGTATTACAGTAATACATTACTCATATGAGTCTGTGAGTTCTTGCAAGAGTTGGATGTCGAGTCTCTTTGATGGTTTTCAGATCATTTTCTCTGTGCATCAGTGAATAAAAGGACGTAGTTTCTTCACACTCACAGATTGGGAATGGTTAGAAGCAGCGGTTTAAAAAAACAAAGACAAGACTACAAGATGCTTGCCCACTTTGATATGCATATATCTGTTGAGCTGGAGAAACTATAAAGGGGTTTGTGAAATGTACTTAATTTGCACAGATCTTTTTTTTTTTTACAAAGATTTTTGTCATTTTTTTGTTTTATTTTTATTGATACAGAATGTATTTGTTTATATAATAAAGAACTAAAGTAACAAATCACATATGTGGCCTGTTCATTGCAAGTCCGTGTTAATCTCATCAACGAAATTATTTACAAAAATGTTCATTGACGAAGTTTTTTTTATTTTGTCCACGAGACGAAAAAGGTGCTCAATGTTGATGAAATATATGAAAAAAAATAATTCCGGGATGCAAACTCATGAGCGGTGAAAAAGTCATTGCATGTGTTTCAGATGTATATTTCAGTAGACTTTTATTATTATTTAAAGCTTTATCCCTTAAACTCTATTGACCCGCCAGCGCTATATCGCGAAAAAAGTTTACGTTTACATATACATAAGTCAGGCATATGAGGTATCATTTGAAAGCTTAAAATCTGAACTTTTCAGAGATAAACATCACTTCTGCATTTATTTTACTTTAAGGCCTCAAATCATTCGCGTCGCAAATTAGCGCCCCCTAGAGGTAATGGGGTAGAAATATTTATATAAAAATTAAAGTCCTTCACATAGCACCTAAATGGGCAAGTCATATATCAAATGAAAGCTCTCATTCTCAGGAATGTGACTGTATAGTTAATTTTGTTGCTGTAATATGACAGTTCGAAAGATTTCCAAAAGAATCACAAAGTTAAATTTATTTTCTGTAAGTCATCAAATACAAATGTCTCATTTATGCTCCGATAACTGCTGCTGTAAGCCCCAAATAGTCAAAAACTTGATATCTGCTTTTACCTTACCTTGCCATTATTTACTTGTCTGTGAGCTTGCTTGTGTGAATAATCCAATGTTATATCTTAGACAAAACAAATCATCAGAAATATATGTTTTCGACTATTGATGATAAAATGTGATAAATATCATCAGAAAGGGGAGGACCTCAGGATCTAGATTGAGCTTCTCGTCCACTCAGAGACTGAGATATTTAATGAAACAACAAGGGTTGTGCATGAACTGAAAATTAGACTGAATGTCTATGGACGTTTGGTCCGCACCATGGGCGGACATGTTGGTTTTAGGTCAGTATGACTTAACGATAACAGAAAATATGAAGCAAGTCATGTGACCCACATACTCAAAACAGACCCAACTATGATAAATGATAAGAAGATTGGGTGAGAAACTCTCTCATACCCCCTTGTGGTGCACATTGCCTGTTTTAGGGTTGAAGACATTTTCGTTAAAAGAACAATTATGAGTAAAATAAAAAAAACGTCTTTCCTACTGGAATAAAAACAATGCAATGGTGTCACCCTCTTCTCCCTTCAATTTATTTTGCAAGTATAACAATTATTTATAGTGTGGAAAACTGTGAATTATTGCCAAGACTGAACCAAACATTTCCTTTATATTTACAGTGGGTTTGGGTTAAACATAGAATTCATATGAAATACTGTAGAAATTTGTAAGTAAAACATTTTCCTGATGTGATATACCTGATGAGGAGCTACATTATTCTGAAGACATGCTGACTAACACATGCCCCGAGATGAAGCCAAGGCTTTGTGTCCTATATTTGATGCATGCAACAACAAAAAAACATCCGTTTGAGATCAAATCAACATGCCCATAATGTGATGCAAAAACAATCATTTACCATGAAACGTACGGAATAAGAAAACAAGGCATTTTGTTTAAAAAAAAAAAAAAAACCTAAACACTCCTTCGGACACTGTATCCTGTCCGAAGATCTTAACGAATTAAAATAAAAACAAAAAACAAAAAAAACAATCATAAAATATTTTAAAATTGAACGCAACTGGACTTAATATCAAATTTCATGGCAAGTTCACAAGACAAAAATGCAGAAAAGCACTAGGTGCTAAAGTTGAAAACATAAAAATGGACTCATTTTCGAGCGCTGTTATTTGCTTCATACTAAAGTGAAAACATTAGATTTTTTACAGTGGTCTTAACGAGCACGAATCATTTTAAACGTGTTGAAGTATCAATTTAAAACTCCAGAGATCGAGCTACTCCCTTTATTTATTAACGAGGCGACGTGTTGCGATTACGGTGGGCGGAGCTTGTGTGAAACAGATATGTCGTCCTGAAGTATTTAAGATTATAAAAGCCATTTTCGTCTTCAAGAGCAACCGAAAACATTTAAATCGAACGAAAATGCCTTCTAATATACGAGTGGTCGCTCCACGGGTCGCAGTGGAAAAGGACGGTAAACAGAAGAAAAATAAAAAACAAACATAATAAAGACGCAAAGCCGGAGAGTAGCACGACTCCAACACTGTGACACATGGAGACTGTGTGATACAAGTCCAGACGGGTCACACCGGCCGACTCATTTCTTGGCCTGTTTGGTGACCATGTTCCTGGGTGGAGTCACCGGACGACTGGAGTTTGGTTTCTTCTTCTCAGCTGGTTTCAAAATCTGTAGAGCAACAGAAGATATTTGATGATACGTCAAAATTAATGATAGAAAGACACACAACACGTGCTGATAGAGGTAAAGATTTGTCAGTGTACCTGAAAAGAGCACATGAGTGTCTCGTCTACGCTCATCATGGCTCCAGCGTTGTCAAACTCTCCGCAGTAGTTTGGAGCTGAGAAGAGAGTCACCAGCTGTCTCTTAGCGAAGAACTCATAACCGTCTTCCACCACCTACAGGAACAGATCACATTGCAATTATATAATCAACAAAGGTTGTGTAAACTAAAAATTTAACAAATAATTCTGAATGCGTTCCATCATTTTGACAGATAATCTTCAATATATAAAATATCTTAATTAGCAGGGGTGGGTAGCGAATCCATTCTCTGCATCTGTATCTGTTGCAGTGGCAAAATTATCTGTATTCGGATATAACCAGATGTGGGCGGGGCTTAAATGGGAAGTGTGTCCAAACTAAATGAAGAGCCCATTTAAATGTAACTCTATTCTATTTATTGTTCCCATGTAGCAAATATGCCTTGTATAATTCAATAAATTATTATTTTATTATTTTTTATTAAGCTCAGATAGGCTTAAAGGGTTAAACCAAAAAATAAAAAAACAATTGTCAAAATATTAATAACTACACTCTTGGCCAACACAAAATAGGTATTGTTTTAACCCTTTAAATTCTGAAGGTGTTTTTAAAGATTTTCTGTTTTAATGGCATACCCAAAATCAAAGGCTTATAACTCGACAAAAAAAAAAAAAAAAAAAAAACAAGGAGGAAAACTTTCTGACTGCCATTATATATCTCTGGGTGTAAATAAGGTGGCTCAGAAAAACTGCTTTTGTTTTGTTCCCAATCATGTCAACTCTATCTGAGACTAATTTTGTGTTGATACGACAAAGCAATCAAAAGTTATAGCATTATCAAAATAATTTATCCTAATAATTGTGTCCAAAAGCCTCTCCAAACAAATAAAACATAATAACTGTACATAAGAACTAATTACACATGCAAAAACAACAATGACTAAAGGTTTGCATAGCATGCAGACATGATTTTAGTAATGAGATTTCACAGAATGAGTTTCATTCTGTGTCATTTGAGTCATCATTGAGTCTGTGTCATGTATTTGGCGCCATCTTCTGGTGGCCATATGTAACATTGTGCTTCATGTGGATTATCTAATGATGTATGCCAGGGTTTCCCAAATGGGGGTTCGAGAGAGTACAAGGTTATGTATGAAAATATTTCTGTAATTTAAAATTTTTTAAAAACATTGACGCATAATTCCAAATACTGTCAGTCATTTGACATATAATGAAAAAAAACAAAAAAACAAGACAGACAGCAACTTAAACCTAGCGTGTACATTTTCCTTTTAACCATCCTCATATATATATATATGGCTTCAGTGCCATTTTCTCACCATCAGTCATATTTGCATGAGAGTGCGTGCACTCTTCCCCCCCCCCACTGCATATATCAGTGAGAGAGCAAAAGTGTGCACTCTCATGCAACTGACTGATGGTGAAAAAATTGCTCTTTTTGATACAAAGTTATTTAACGCAATCATGTTTTAAACGTATTCTTCATTAACCTGACATTATTTGCCCTGTAGTCCTGAGGTGATGGCTGCACCTTCTTGGCATGTACTGTTACCGCTTGTGCGCTGGTTCTGTTCACTGCCAAACGGACTGGTTGACGTAGGCTTCTGATGGCTCTTAAAGGTGTGTCATTTAGGCACCAGCCAATATTTTATTTCACAGCAGCTGAAACTTGAAATATAGGCTAATGTATAATTTCCCCAAAATTGTTGGTGCCAGATCATGCCACGATCCAAATAACTGAGATCACAATTTTCCCCATTCTGATGGTTGATGTGAACATTAACTGAAGCTCCTGACCCGTATCTGCATGATTTTATGCACTGCTGTCAAACGATTGGCTGATTAGATAATCGCATGGATGATTGTTGGTGCCAGACGGGCTGGTTTGAGTATTTCTGGGATTTTTACACACAACAGTCTCTAGAATTTACTCAGAATGGTTCCAAAAACAAAAAACATGTGGATGGAAACACCTTGTTGATGAGAGAGGTCAACAGAGAATGGCCAGATTGGTTTGAACTGACAAAGTCTACGGTAACTCAGATAACCACTCTGTACAATTGTGGTGAGAAGAATATAATCTCAGAATGCTATTCTGAGATGCGGGTTGGCGCTGTTTTGGCAGCATGAGGGGGACCAACACAATATTAGGCAGGTGGTTTTAATGCTGTGGCTGATCGGTATATGTTGCTGGAAAGCTCTCAAAAAGTAGAATACAACCAGCCTATTTGTTTTACTCGCAGACAAAAATATAGCGAGTAATAGCTAAGTATATGTCTTTGACATAAATGTTTCATATGAACAGGTGTTGCTCATGATGCGTTTAAAATATCACACACCATTACTTAGAGGTGGCGATTATCTTTATAATAAATGTAATCGGATGCATAGATCATTAGATAATCCACACAAAGCATAATGTGCTATCTGGCTAAGAAACACGTTGGCTTTCCTGGATCAGATGACATCATCGGAAATGATGTAGTACGTTGTCCAGCGTCATGGAACGCTAAACTAATCATAATAGGGATCGGATCACTGCAACCAGAGGTGGAAGTCATCCAAATATGGGCAGAGAGGATCATTCCCTCTAATAACATATGAACACCAGGAGATGGAACCAAGTACATGACACAGACTCAATGATGACTCAAATGACACAGAATGAAACTGAATGAGATCTCGTTACTCATGCCTGCATGCTTTAGAGAGAGAGCATACCTTTAGTCGTTGTATTCGCATGTGTAATTATGTTTTATTTGTTTTTGGACACCATGATAAATTATTTATGTAATGCTATAACTTTTGATTGCTTTGTTGTATCAACACAAACTTTTCTCAGTTACAGTTGACATGACTGGGAACAAAACAAAAGCAGTTTTTCTGACCCACCTTACTTACACCCTGAGATATATCATGTCAAATCAGAAAAATAAGAAAAAATAAATTAATTTTTGGCTCAAGTTTTTTGTGATTCTCCAGCAGTTTCTTAGGCTGAGAGTCTCAATTTATAATTCATAATCTATAGCATTAACATTTTTTTTTTTAAAGTTTTCTTTAAAATTATAATCACTTGGCCCTCGTTTTTCCATGTCGCCTTGTGTTTGCCTTGTTTTTGAAAGAAATAACTTAATAAACAGACCGATTCTACGTAGTCAATCCATTCTACTGTTCCAAACACCCTTTCTGGGGGGGCCTGGGTAGCTCAGTGAGTAAAGACGCTTACTACCACCCCTGGAGTCATGAGTTCGAATCCAGGGCGTGCTTAGTGACTCCAGCTAGGTCTCCTAAGCAACCAAATTGGTCTGGTTGCTAGGGAGGGTAGAGTCACATGAGGTAACCTCCTCGTGGTCGCTATAATGTGGTTCTCGCTCTCGGTGGGGCACGTGGTGAGTTGTGCGTGGATGCTGCGGAGAATAGCATGAAGCCTCCACACGTGCTACGTCTCCGCGGTAACGCGCTCAACAAGTCACGTGATAAGATGCGAGGATTGACGGTCTCAGACGCAGAGTCAGCTGAGATTCGTCCTTCGCCACCCGGAATGAGGCGAGTCACTACACCACCACGAGGACTTAGAGCGCATTGGGAATTGGGCATTCCAAATTGGGGAGAAAAGGGGAGAAAAATCAAGAAAGACACCTTTTCTGTGCTTGCATATCGCTGATTTGTAATGTTTTGGGCAGTATTTAGGCAAAAAAAATAGTGCCAAAAGTGTTAGCACGACAAAAGGGAAGTCAGAAGAATACAGATCAAATTTACTTGGTTAATATGAAGTTACAGATTCACAGCACATTAATTAGACTTAAAATATAAAAAAACTTTATTCTTACGCTTCCAACTTGATTTACACCATTATAAACTTATGTGCATATGCAATTTGTTTTTTGTTTTTTACTCCTGCAATTTGATTTACACTTTCACAAATCTTACTCTACACATGCAAATCTTTTAGGCACTAATTTACCTTCATACTAAACTCTGTATACATTTTCGACAAACTAAAAAAAAATAAAAAATACTAATAGAAATTGAGCATGTTTCTGACCCAGTAAAAGCCCTGATTCATTCTCACTAGCTGTCCCTCTTTATTATGATGCTGACACAAACATGCCATCTAGAAGGACAAAAACATTCAACTTCAGCATGATCCTGACGGCCTTTGTGCAGATAAAAGTGAGTCATTATTACTTGTCAAGTCTATGATTGACACGATATCAGTATCTTCTACTACTGTACCCTTATCAAGTTTACAGAATACACTAAGGTACTCACAATATATTAATCAAGTACAAAGTTTGAGATTTTGACGTCAGAAGCAATGCAACTCAAAGTGCACTTGCCTCATTTAAAACCTGTAATAATATAAAGATTTGTATGACCGTGCAATAGTAGAAATGTGTCATGGGACTTTCATACCGTGTCCCAAACAAGATAAAATGCGGAACATTTTGTTGTTAAGGAGAGTTTGTTAGGAGCAGCGTAAAGCGTAGTTGTTGTTTACAGTTGCAAAGTCACAATTTGCCAAATGTTCATTATTATTAATTTATCTGCAAGTGACAGTTGTGTATATATTGCTGCTTTTCAACAGCTTTGAATGTGGCTCATCTGATCTGAATCTGAGTCAGAACTACATGTTTTGTAATATCTGATTGATGCTTTTGAGTCTTGTTTTAAAGCTTTTGAAGCTGGTTTTTACACTGATGTCAGAATTATCATTCATTTGTTCTGAATAATCTTTTGATTTGTGTCCATCAAGTTCCAATTAAAAGAAAATAATAATCAAAATTAACATAACTGATAACTTATCAATAATTATACAGTGATATAAACTGTTACCATGAGATAAAATAAAACATTAAACACTAACCTTACATAATACATGTCTGAAGTATTTTTAAAGTGCACTCTAGTGAATTACTTTAACCTCATGCATGCAACAGGAGAGACTGATGGCACATCTATCTGCTCTTAAAATACAGAAAGCCCTGTGTAACTGAAACAATGTCAAACATTTAATTTTAATATTGCAGATTCATATACCTATGTCCCAGCATGACTGCTGTTTATCAGGAACAGTTTCACCTTTCCAATAACTGGACATTCATGTAACGTGAGACTGACAAACTGGGACAGCCAGACTTCACTGGCATCAAGTCTGCTCCATGTTGCAGCTTATTCTGGCCAAAAAACACCCCTTTTAGACAGAAAGAGACTGTTTGACTGAAGTGTAAAATGACCACATTTCATGTGTTTTCACATGATGTTTCAGAGCAGGTAAATGTGAAATCGATGAGAAGAAAGTGCAGTGTGAGGATCTCTAGTACTTGCTATTGAGAGTCTCAATCAACACTCGGAGCAACTTTTTATATCTTTTTTTATACACATATACACTATATTGCCAAAAGTATTCGCTCATCTGCCTTTAGACGCATATGAACTTAAGTGACATCCCATTCTTAATCCATAGGGTTTAATATGACGTCGGCCCACCCTTTGCAGCTATAACAGCTTCAACTCTTCTGGGAAGGCTTTCCACAAGGTTTAGGAGTGTGTTTATGGGAATTTTTGACCATTCTTCCAGAAGCGCATTTGTGAGGTCAGACACTGATGTTGGACGAGAAGGCCTGGCTCGCTGTCTTCGCTCTAATTCATCCCAAAGGTGCTCTATCGGGTTGAGGTCAGGACTCTGTGCAGGCCAGTCAAGTTCTTCCACACCAAACTCGCTCATCCATGTCTTTATGGACCTTGCTTTGTGCACTGGTGCGCAGTCATGTTGGAACAGGAAGGGACCATCCCCAAACTGTTCCCACAAAGTTGGGAGCATGGAATTGTCCAAAATCTCTTGGTATGCTGAAGCATTCAGAGTTCCTTTCACTGGATCTAAGGGGCCAAGCCCAGCTCCTGAAAAACAACCCCACACCATAATCCCCCTCCACCAAACTTCACAGTTGGCACAATGCAGTCAGACAAGTACCGTTCTCCTGGCAACCGCCAAACCCAGACTCGTCCATCAGATTGCCAGATAGAGAAGCATGATTCGTCACTCCAGAGAACACGTCTCCACTGCTCTAGAGTCCAGTGGCGGCGTGCTTTACACCACTGCATCCAACGCTTTGCATTGCACTTGGTGATGTATGGCTTGGATGCAGCTGCTCAGCCATGGAAACCCATTCCATGAAGCTCTCTACGCACTGTTCTTGAGCTAATCTGAAGGCCACATGAACTTTGGAGGTCTGTAGCGATTGACTCTGCAGAAAGTTGGCGACCTCTGCGCACTATGCGCCTCAGCATCCGCTGACCCCGCTCTGTCATTTTACGTGGCTGAGTTGCTGTCATTCCCAATCGCTTCCACTTTGTTATAATACCACTGACAGTTGACTGTGGAATATTTAGTAGCGAGGAAATTTCACGACTGGACTTGTTGCACAGGTGGCATCCTATCACAGTACCACGCTGGAATTCACTGAGCTCCTGAGAGCGACCCATTCTTTCACAAATGTTTGTAGAAGCAGTCTGCATGCCTAGGTGCTTCATTTTATACACCTGTGGCCATGAAAGTGATTGGAACACCTGAATTCAATTATTTGGATGGGTGAGCGAATACTTTTGGCAATATAGTGTATATATATATATATATCCTCCTGAGACCCGAGTGTGACTGCTGTGTGCATTTCCATTCCCCTTTCTGATTTATAATTAGTAGCACTCAATAAACATGCTAAACTAGAGCAAATAATTTTCCTAAAAATGTATGTCCTCATATGTGGACAGCGGGACTAAGTTGTGAAATATTAAATAACACTAAGTTATAGAAAGTCAGATTTTTTTCATCAAATTGTTTATGTTTCCAGGAGTGTCGATTATTCATGTTTTGATGTTACAGACATTACTTCAGAAATTATCATAATTAATTCAGATTCAAAGTAATGTCCAGCATCATCCAATCACTGTCAACCATGTTAAAATAAAATGATACATTATAAATTCTGAATCTATGTACTGATTATCATTGTCACATGTCTGTCAAACATGTTGAGTGATCCAAACATCATCTGCAGCCTGAAACTGAACTTTTGATCAGATTTTAGGAGTGAATGCACTTAACTGCATAGAGAGCTATAGGATGCTCCCTTGCTCCCTATTTAGTGAATGACTTAACCTCCAGTGTGCTGTCTGTCTGCACTGGTCTCAGAACAGTGTGAAATGCACCTTATTTTCATCCTAACTCCATATAAAGCCTCTGAAAGACACATTTTACAGCTTTTGCATGAATAATTTATTCTCAATGTGATGCACAGTGAATGTAGGATATTTTAACTGAACCTGAGCATACAGTCCACATACGTGGTCATTGTGTTTAACAGCGTGCCGTTTCACGATAAATCGCTCAAATTAAAAAAATGGCATATCAGATGAAACTAGAGACTCTAATCTTTTGACTCAAACAGGTTTCAATGTAAAAACGTAATTAGGTTTCTTACCAGATGTAGTTTTGTTGGTGTCTCTCCCAAAGACAAACTCCGCTGTGATCAGCACCATGTTGTTTGATCACCGTGCGTCGAAAATGTAACCCTTTACTGACAGCACAGGGTCTCCTGACCTGAGACCAGTCAGTTTAAATTAAATTACGTGTTGCGCATAGCAAAGCCAAAATTCAATGTCCATGCATGTGGATGCGGGTTCGCACGAGTATATCTATATATATGCTTCATTTATTTCCTATACAATATTTTGCGCGCAAGCTCTTACTCAGATACGTTCAAAAAGATGAGTTAGGGGATGTTCACACTGGACATGTTTTTGCATGCATCTGTGCTGTTTTTAAATAGTTTTTCTATGTTAACACACACTGGACGGGTGCGCTTGATTGTTGCGTCCCGTCTCACTGTTTTGTCAGCGCTGGACCACCACATTTTTTAGACACCTTTTAAAATTAAAAAGAACTTAAACTTTTAAAATGGCTCTCGAGACACCTGCGTTCTGTTTCATTCATTGCGCAGCGTCTTGTTATTTTTGTGCAGGTTTCACAAAGATTTGACATTTTGAAGTTCAGTTGTCAAAGAGGATTTCATGTGACTGTTACTCAAGATTTCAAGTTTTTCCAACACTGTTCTATTATTGTGGTATCAACTATTACAGATTTACAAGCCCATAAACAGCAAATAAAAACAAAAACTGTGGACGCTTTGCATGTCAGTCATACTGTCTCCTCCTGTCTAAGTGGGCGGTTCTTCACCAGAATAAGCTGCAAATTAAATAAGAATTAGTGCTGAGAAGGCCTCTGAGGAGACTCACTTGATGGGCCCTGCAGATGAGATCCAGGTCGTGTTTGTGCAGGAACTTGGCCACTACTTCAGCCCCAAAAGTGAAGGACACTCCTCGGTCATTCTCTCCCCAGCCTAGAACATCCTTGTCTGGATCAGACCACAGCAGGTCACACAGGAGACCCTGATCAGGAACATCTGTGGGTCTCATGATTCTTCTGATCTGCTCCATGGTCTGGAGATCTGGAGACAAGCCTGAGGAACAGCAGCAAGCAGGATGGAACAGAAATATAATAAAGACTGCTGCTACTAGAAGTATTTTCTGTCATTAAAACTAACTTAAGTAGCAAGTCTACTAACTTTACATTTCAGTAGTGTGATAGTAGTTCAGTAGCTCAAAGTGACTGCTAAATGAATTATTTAAATATATTATCACTATCATCACTATAAAGTTTGACCATTTACTGTACAACAATTTGTTTGAATCAACATATTGATATGCTGTCTATTAATTTACACACATTATGAACAGTAAAAAAAAACGCATGCAAATTAGGCATGTCACCTAATTAGAATTCTCGTTATGTTAACAATTAAGTCATCTGATAGTTTAATTATTATAAACAATTATTTTTAATTATATATGGTGAAAATGCTTGTGCTTAGGTTCGATGCTGTTACTTATTTAAAACACTCATTATGAGATTATATCCGCAAATAGATATTTATAAATTAAAACAGAATAATTAATACATTTTTACATAATTGTATTTATATATAGTTAAAATATGCATTTAGGTTTGATCTAATTAAAAAAGTAATTGTGATCAATTTTATCGTCTTGATAGTTTTATTACTTTTTTACTACTTATATTTTATTATTTATATATAGTGAAAATTAATGCATTAAATTAAAATTCTCATTACATAATCATATATCATCTGATTAATTTTACATGAATTTTATTATTTACATATATTTATTATTTATATATAGTGAAAATTAATGCATATAATTAAAATTCTCATTACATAATCATATATCATCTGATTAATTTTACATGAATTTTATTATTTACATATAGTGAAAATTAATGCATATAATTAAAATTCTCATTACATAATCATATACCATCTGATTAATTTTACATGAATTTTATTATTTACATATATTTATTATTTATATATAGTGAAAATTAATGCATATAATTAAAATTCTCATTACATAATATATCATCTGATTTATTTTTTTACATGAATTTTATTATTTACATATATTTATTATTTATATATATATATATATATATATATATATAGTGAAAATTAATGCATACAATTAAAATTCTCATTACGTAAATCACATAATCTGATTCATTTTACATTAATTATTATTTACATATATTTTATTATTTATATATAGTGAAAATGCATGTGGTTTGATGCTGTTACCCAATTAAAATTCTCATTATTTGATCAATTAAATCATCTGATAATTTCATAACAAATTTGTGCATACATTTTATTACTTGTATAGTTAAAATGTATGCATTTAATTTGATGCTGTTCCATAATTAAAACTTTCGTTTTTGTGATGAATTACATAATCTGATATTTAATATTTAAGTTTTAATATTATATTGAATATTTAATTTAAAAAAAAAACATTAAAAATACCAACAAATATTTATCTGTTTAATAATAATAATAATAATATGTATTAATACACACTACTTTGCATATATTGCTAATAGCTTGTAGTGTAGCTAACAACATTTAACAAGCTCGACTGTAGCTTCACTACTTTATATTATGAATATTTTGTAGCCTAGGAAACTACAATACAGTTTATTGCACAGCTACACATATTTATTGGAAAATGTGAACTTCTCCAGTTCACCCTACTCCACATTACAGATGGTTCACTGTGTGTTCTTTAGCAGGTCTCTATGGTGCATTCTGACATCTCGGTTACAGCGCCACACCCACCTCCATGGCAACAGAAGATCTTCTCATCCACTATGGCAGCGATGGGCAGACAGTTGAAACAGTCCGTAAACGTCTTCCACAGCTTGATGTTGTAACGTCTCCTGCCTAAACACCCAAAATACAAGTACGTATAAAACTGGCATGAAAACACTAGTGATTTATTTAAAAGTGAATGTGAACGTTATTGAGCAGTTAAGTGTAAATGAAAGAGAGAGAGCTCTTCAGCATCTAAAAATACACACCAGCTCCTCTTCACCTCAACACTGTCTCACACACGCACACACATTTACACAACAGTACTCAATCATTTATTCTGTACAGAACAAGTATCACTCGTTCCAGTGCTTAATCACTAACTCAAATAAATAAATGACTAACACAGTGAAATCTGGTCATGTGTTTGCATCTGTTCATTCTGCAGTTTATGTTAACGTGAACATCCACATGACACCTGATGCACGAGTGTTCTTGCAAGATTAATGATTTAAAGCACTATAGATTCACTTTAATTTCACTTTTGCATAATAACAAATATGTTTGGCCATTACAAGATAATATACAAATTATACACCCCACGGCACGGGGTACTTGCGTCAATCAAACCGATCACAATGAAGAAAAGGACCGCCGTCATTTTGATTAAACTCGTGCATCATCATACCGCGCTTTCAGTTTCAATGTAATCAATCGTGCAGCTTTCAGGGATGTCATGGTCATGTGTGCCGGTTTTTGAAGTGTTTTAGATCATCATGTAATAATGAGCACCAGGATGAGACAGCACAAGAGTTTTTTTGCATATGATTGTACATGTATAATAATAATAATAATAAGGGTCCTGATATTTGATAGTCCTGATAGTACCTAATGTAATCTCTGATATCACCAGTAAATGTATACTATGGCAAATATTATTTTACTGGAAAAGAATGCACTACCCTTAAAAATGTATTTCTGAAAAGAAAAGTTTAGAAACATGTAATCGGTTGACAATATGGTTTTAAAATGTACAATATTCATTTAAAATATTTAAAATGTATGTAATCAGTGACAGTGTACATGCAAATGTATCTAACATAATTTTGTATTTTTCAGCTGGGCAGAATTATTAATATTTCTATTCTAGTGTCACCATTGCCTTCTGCTGGTCTGATTTTTTGTCCCACTCCATCCCTGTTTTGAACTGTTTTGTCCTGAAAGTAATAATAATAATCAAACATAACTATTCAGGCTTTGTTCAAAGTTTTGTGAGAGTATAGAATCATTCAGTAAACCAAACCAAAATCTTACGCCCTTTATCATCTCGGTTTCTTTTTTTCTCTCCCTTTTTCTCCCAGTTTTTGGAATGCCTCGTGGTGGTGTAGTGACTCTCCTCAATCCAGGTGGTGGAGGACGAATCTCAGTTGCCTCCGCGTCTGAGACAGTCAATCCGCGCATCTTATCACATGGCTTGTTGAGCGCGTTACCACGGAGACGTAGCGCATATGGAGGCTTCACGCTATTCTCCGCGGCATCCACGCTCAACTCACCACGCGCCCCACCGAGAGCGAGAACCACATTATAGCGACCTCGAGGAGGTTACCCCATGTGACTCTACCCTCCCTAGCAACCGGGCCAATTTGGTTGCTTAGGAGACCTGGCTGGAGTCACTCAGCACGCCCTGGATTCAAACTAGCGACTCCAGGGGTGATAGCCAGCGTCAATACTCGCTGAGCTACCCAGGACCCCATCAGCCATATTTCATAATCATGACAGCCCCAAGTAAACCCATGGTACATTTTCGTAAAATTTCAGAAAATTAATTCCCTCCTTGTCCCCTTTGTTTTTGATGACAGCTGCACACCACCAAATAAGCAGTTCGCAATATGGCTTAATGTGCTTATTAAACCACAAAAGGCTGCCATTTAATTTGATAAATATATAGCCTGCATGTGCTGCACGCTTCAGTGTTAATGAGCACTTTGCTCTGGGATACCAGAGACTGTTTAGCCCAAGACGGACCACTTGTATAAAAATGAATGGAGATCTTGGAACGCCCAATGTGGTGGACGTAGAAAAGAAAGTCCAGCTTACAGGTTAAAGAGCTAATCACCTTTAAGATACAGACATCGCCTGACAGTTAACTCGTGTTTGTGCATTAGCTGGACCAGCCAGTCCAAAATAGCGCTTTTTATTGTGATCTGAGCTAAAGAAGCACAATTTATGATGCCATTGTTGTCAGACTTTACAGCTGATTTAAAATATGTCCTTTGATTGTAATGCTGACCAACCATTTTGGAGATTTCAGTCTTTTCCCATTCAAGATAGGAGCTGTACTTACTGTACATGCCGCTTGTATCCATAGAAAATAGCTCCAGAAATGGGCGCAGAGTGGACTGACTTGCAGTGAAAGGGACTTAGATGGTACTCATGAGGCCTATTTCACACAGTCCCTTTGAAGCATGCAGCACATGCAAACTCTATATTTATTTAATAAAATCTTATTTAAATAAATCTAAATCAAAAATATATGTAATTGTTTTTTTTGATGGATTCCATCATTCCTTGATTAAATCATAGGGCCCTTTTAGTAGTAATGACTCATTTGGCAAGACCATTTTTCAATACATGAAAATGTTACATTTTTGGCGTGAAATATGTCCAGGCGTGTTTTCATGAGATTTACCCAGCCAGTAAAATTCTCTCGTGTATACTTACACTCATCGTAAAAGCCATAGATGCGATTGATGGAAGCACACTCGTGGTTCCCTCTCAACAGGAAGAAGTTCTCGGGGTATTTGATTTTGTATGCCAGCAGCAGGCAGATGGTCTCCAGAGACTGTTTCCCCCGGTCAACATAATCCCCCAGAAACAGGTAGTTGCTTTCAGGTGGGTATCCTCCATACTCAAAGAGTCTGAGGAGGTCGTAGTACTGACCGTGGATGTCACCTGTGGAGAGGACAGCATCTTATTCACTGTTCTGCAGTACTCTGTATGATTATATCACCACCAAACGCTGAACAGACTCAGCGGCTCGTGAGACTATTTAATGACATGATGTAACTGTAATTAAACCAATTACACAAGTGCGCTCGCAAGGGCAAATCGATTACAGTCGAACTCCTCTGTAAAACAGCAGCGCATTGTTTTCAGACATCCGAAATTATCCTTAAACTAGGGCTGGGCGGTATGATGGCATATACCGTGCAACGGTAGAAATGTGAGATATTCAGCATAACTTGTACCATGGTATAAGATTTAGGTCATAGAGCCCACCTCTAACTTAAAAAATACAGGATAGTTTAAAGTCATTTTTAGTGGCTATTTCATTATATTTGGAGAAACCTCATCTGTCAAGATATGCTTCGGTGTAGAAGAGCGGAAGGAAGCTTGTTACTCACCGCAGACCTTCAGAGGTGCTTCTAGCTCCAGTAGGATTGGCTGGCTGAGGAAGATCTCACGGGATTTCAGACACAATCCACGGATCTCATTTTCCTGCAGCTGAACGTTCTTCCCGGGCTTTGACCCTCTCACTGCAAACACACAAACAAACAGTCAACCAAAGTATCACTTGTTTCTTTGACTCTGCAGGGAAATAAAGAGATAACAAACTGTATCACAAATAACAGTTATGTAATTGCAGTTATGTTTATGACACTTAAGGCCCGTCAATGTCGGGCAACATTTGCATCGAGCAACCAAAAAATGTCGGAAAATGCCATTAATAAGACTCCAATTATTGTAACGGTATGACATTTTCACAGTATGAAAAAACACCATGGTATTACGGTATCACGTTATTGAGATGCATTGATAATATTTTTGCAGTTTAATATTTGGTTATGAAATATGTCTGATAAGCACAGAGAAACAGTTCAGTTATAACCAACTCTTGAACTTTATTTTGGATGTCTTCAACATTACTTGAACCTCTTTTTTTTCCCCTTTATCTCCCAATATGGAATGCCCAATTCCCAATGTGCTTTTAAGTCCTCGTGGTGGTGTAGTGATTCGACTCAGTCCGGGTGGCGGAGGATGAATCCCAGTTGCCTCCGCGTCTGAGACCATCAACCCGCGCATCTTATCACATGGCTTGTTGAGTACGTTGCCACGGAGACATAGCACGTGTGGAGGCTTCACGCCACCCACCGCGGCAACCATGTTCAACTCACCACACGCCCCACCGAGAACGAACCACATTATAGCGACCACGAGGAGGTTACCCCATGTGACTCTACCCTCCCTAGCAACCGGTGTTGGAGTCAATCAGCATGCCCTGGGATTTGAACTAGCGAGTTAGCGAACTCCAGGGGTGGTAGCCAGCATCTTTACCACTGAGCTACCCAGGCCCCCATCAGGACCCTCTCTTAATCCGACATGGTAATACGAATAAAAGAAAAAAATCTCATGTAAAACAATAATACAAAATAAATTTGCAACACGTATAGTAGTCAGATGAGTATAACTAAAAATAATGATTTTTAAAAAAATAATTTGTAATGATTATTGCGCCCAGGTTAACACTTCAGATATGCATTTATATGCATTCAGTAATTTGTTGCATTTGTGATTTAATTTAATTCTAAACAATACCTACTTTCATTTATTTGCAGTTTATTTATTGGCATTTTGTCCAATCCTGTCTATGTTCTGCCACAGTTTCACTGTCTATTTCCTGCACACCAAAAGCCATGCACTTTGTTAAACCTATTTAATGCTATGTTTTATAAATAAAACATATTATTAGTAGTATCAGGGGCCGTTTACACGACAATGTTTTCAACTAAAAACAGAAACACTTTTTACGCGTTTTGGCTGTTCGTTTACATGACAACGGCGTTTGGGGCCTGAAAATGCAAACTTTTGAAAACGAGTTTCAAAGTGCAAGTTTTTGAAAAACTGTGCCGTTATCGTCTCAGTGTAACATATAAAAACGCGAATTTGTGAAAACGTTGACGTCATGCACAAGCGTATTATGTGTTCAGTCTATAGGCATGCGCGCGAGTACTTCAAAACAACACGCTAGACATACAGGACTGTGTTTGTGCTGCTCAAGATTTTGAGTTTATTGACGCTTCTCCAGCAAAGTGTAGATTTACTGCATCACTACTACGACCAGCGGTCACCATCTTCATTGTTTGTATTCACCGCTCTGTGGAAGAATGCTTATGTGCGCAGAGTTTCTTTACAAAGTGACATCGCCAACTACTGGCTTGGCATGCATCATACAGCGCTTTTAGTCGTTTTCGCGGATCCGTGTGAACAGGGATCTTTTTGACAACGTCGTCGTCTGTATGCGAAACTTTTCAAAAACACAAAGGAAAAACGTTTCCATTTTTAGTCTAAACATTTCAAAAACGCAAAGGAAAAACGTTTCCATTTTTAGTCGAAACATTTAAAAAACGCAAAGGAAAAACGTTTCCATTTTTAGTCGAAACATTTCAAAAACGCAAAGGAAAAACGTTTCCATTTTTAGTACATCGTTGTCGTGTAAACGTACCCTCAAACACATTGTTGGCCTACTGTTGTGCTGCACTTGGGCAAATGAACAAACAGTTGGCACTTCGTAATGTTGAATGAGTGCTTAAAATCGTTTGCTGCATTTGTGAATGCGACAGAAAGCATAAACATAACTTTAGCCTACCTAGTCATTACATATCATGTAAAACTACCAAACTACCGCTTTGTCGGCGGAAATAAAGGTTCAGGCTCGGACATGTCTGTATGATGCGCTCGTGCTGCACTTCTGATGCGCTCGTGATATGCTCGCAACACCTGCATGTCACTGTTAAAATTGAGTGACAGTCGAATGTAACATGAGAAAGGCGCAATTTAAAGATTTTTTATCTCACGAGTTTATATGATGCTGTGTAAATGTCTCTTAATTAAACTGATTTGGATTTTAGAAAAGTTCTGAAAAAAATCTGTCTTTATATTTATGCAATACCATCAATGAGAAGATTTCAATGGTATGATAACAGTCCGTTTTAAAACCGAGGTACATAGTGAAACATTGAAACCGTTACATCCCTAATTGTGTACGTTTACAATCTTATGATGAATAGAATTTATTTTAATCTTTTGTTCTTCCTAACTTTGCAAGCATGTTATTCTGGACCTGTTTGCTCTATTTCCCTCCACTAGATGGCAGCACTAGAAAAAAAGTCCTTTTTCCTCTATCACCTTCGGTCGCAAAATGCCGATCTGAAATGTAGGTGGCGCTCTAACTCACTTTCACCCTCACAGATGTGCTCGTCCATAGACATTCAGTCTAATATTCATTTCTTGAAACACCCACAATGTTTCATTGAATATCTCGGCCTCTGAGTGGACTAGAAGCTCAATCTAGGTCATTAGAAAGCTGAGATCCTCCCGTCTGTGCAGATGTATAAAAAAATGTTTAACATCCACAGTCGATAACATATATTTCTGATGATTAGTTTAGCATGCTTTTTGTGCTGGACAGCATGTTTTGTTCTGGACATCTAAGATATAACATTGGATAATTCACACAAGCAAGCTCACAGACAAGTAAACAACTGCCTAAGGTAAAGCAGAATTAAAGTTTTGGCTACTTGGGGCTAATAGCAACAGTGATCGGTGCATAAACGAGACGTTTGTATTTGATGTCTTACAAATATCATATTTCACTTTATGATTCTTTTGAAAATCTTTCAAACTGTGGTATAAGGCTACAAAATAAACCGTACAGTCACATTCCTGAGAATGAGAACTTTCATTTGATATATGACTTGCCCATTTAAGTGCTATTTTAAAGACTTTTATATTTATATTAATATTTCTACCACATGGCCTCTAGGTGGCGGTGATTTGCGACGCATATGTTTTCAGGTCTTATTTTATTATTTTACGTAACAAATGCAGAAGTGAAGTTATTTATGAAAATTTCAGATTCTAAGCTTTCAAATGATGCCCCATATGCCTGACTTACGTATGTGGAGACTTGAACATTTTAAGCGTAAACTTTTTTCGTGACATAGCACCCCCCTTTGGACCCGCCGGTGGGTCCGCAGAGTTCAAGAGGTTAAATAACCAACAGATAGACGAGTAATAAAATCATGCACGTGTGGCTGGTTTCAGTTCGCAAATTTTCCTGCAGTAATACTGGATAAACGTTACTTCCAATTTATTTGTCTTTGAAAATTAAGCTAGCTGCTTGCGTGCCCCTCATGGGCGCTTTTGCTTAGAACTTTAAAACCTCAATCTACATTTATTTTTTTTATTATTAAATGAGTAGTACACATTTAAACAGTTTGTGTAACTCTAAAATTACCGAAAAATTTTAATATCGGGAAAGCGCTTTATTTGCTGTAAATATTCTGTGGAGAGGCATGCAGTTTGCATTGCTAGTCTCACATCCACTACAACCCTTCAGCACAGCTGAAGTAGGTTACCATCATTGATGTGTTCCTCTGTCAGCAGACGTGCCCTAGTTGCAGAGGATCAAAGTGACCTACAGAATTCATCCCTAATGTACGATACAGCAGCCTCTCCCAAAAGAGAGCCGGATCATCCCGCAGTCCCCCACATACACCTTTCTGCTTGCAGCATTAGCAGTATTCACATTGATCTCATTTTTATTGCGCCAGAACTCCAGGGAATAGTCAAAGCCTGGCCTGTGCACCATGCCGCCCTGTTACTGCCCAGCATTTCTATTTTTAACGCTTGTTTTGAGCAACTGGCACAAAGGTAACCATGCTAGCACTGGACTGGACTCTTTTTGCTTGTTACAGAAAGCTAGTGCTTGGTGCTATGACTGTACATACTGTGCGTAGAGATTTTCCTTTACCTTTTATACCACAGTGGACATATTTACGCCGCTATCTGTGCCCAGTTCTGCTTTACGTCATTTATACATGAGAAAAACGAAGAAACACATGGAGTAATGTGAAAATTCAGAGCGGGATGTCTCCCAAACAAGTCTAGACGAGAAATAACTTGTTACTAAGGGGTGATGTTTGGCACAACAAAAAGTGTTGTTAAGTTGTTCACAGTTGCCGAGCAAATATTTGGAGCTATTTTCTATGGATACAAATGGCATGTAAGTGCCGAGCAAATGCATTATAACAATGTGTAAAATTATTATAAAATTATAAATGAAAATGTCACTAAAATGTTTTTGAGATGGTGCAATATTGGTAAGTAGAGGTAGATTTATATATCGGTTTTACCGATTAATCGGTGCTGATAGCTTCTTTTTGGAAACTTTTTATCCTTACCTCAATATCTTTTGTTATTTTGATTTGATAAATGAAGTGTTCTAAATTGAAGCAAGGGCATGCAAAGATAAATGTGAGTATAAGGAACCATTAAGGAAAGAGAAAGAAAATATTATTGCATTCTATAAATACATTTTAAAAACTATTAGCCGATTAATCGGTTATCGGCCATATCCACCACCTTAGTTAGCAGTATCGGCAAACTCCACTATTGGTCGTCCTCTAATGGTAAGCTCATTTAAAAAGTTTCTGAAGCATTGTTTTCAACGAAATTGCAGGGACAAAATCTTTTCACAAATAAAAATGCAATTTACTCGGTTATATTTTGTGCGTGATGTAATTTAAAAGGAAGCATGTATGCACTTTTGCCATTGCTCTTTAATTTGTTATGTTTAAATATATAAATAAACTACTATAACTTATTATTACAACTTATTTTTAAGTAAACTTTCACACAGCAACTGAATATACACATCGATCAGCGATTTTAAGAATCAATATCGGGATCGTTCAAATAAAGCTTGCGGTGAATTGGAAAATCAATATTTTTTCCAAGCCCTAGTTGAAACTCTCTTTTTTATACTAATTTTAACTGTTTTGTAAAGTATTCAATTCTCTTGATTACCCAAAAATAGCCATTATTACATGGTTATTAAAATATAAAAAATTATTTTGTTGAATTTCCAGCAAAAATAACTATATTGTAATACTATAACATGATATAAAATTGCTCATACTATTGCTTACACAAGTCTGTGGGCATTCTGCTTACTCGTACGGAAAGCTACTTGATGGTCCGCTAACATTACCAGTATTGGCATATTACACTATATTAGGTAAATTACACTTATGTATATGGATCTAGCCATGAGGCATCATGGCACAGAGTCATTTAGACCAACATTTTTGTTCAAATGATGGAAAAAAAAATTTTTTTATGGATTTAAAGCGTTCTCTGACACGGCATAAATACTGTGTAGGTGACAATAAGGCCAGTCTTTGACTCATCTGTGTATAGTTGTCACTGAATTTAAAATTTTGTGAAAAGTCGTATCACGCATAATCATTATCGATCATCGTTTTCATGACTGGTCATTGCTCTAACTCTTCTGAGTACTTGAGTCCATTTCTAGTCAGTACGTTTACATTAGCTTTAACATTTTGAAAAATTTCATGTTATAGCTTTAGTCTGACTGAAACCGCACCCGTCTGATTTTTGTAGGCACTAATTTTATTCGCACTTCCTTGGCTGCTTTAAATATTCGATTACGCATTGTGTCATATGTACTTGTAAAAACAGATAAAGACTGTAGCTCGACTATAACTGTATGTAAACGTTTTGGGTTCAGATTGGTGCAAAAATCATCCATATTTAGGCAGATATATGATTGGTGACTGTTACATATGACCACCAGGAGATGGCGCCAAGTACATGACACAGACTCAATGATGACTCAAATGACACAGAATGAAACTCATTCTGTGAAATCTCATTACTAAAATCATGTCTGCATGCTATGCAAACCTTTAGTCATTGTTGTGTTTGCATGTGTAATTAGTTCTTATGTACAATTATTATGTTTTATTTGTTTGGAGAGGCTTTTGAACACTCTGATAAATTATTTTTTGCAAAGCTATAACTTTTGATTGCTTTGTCATATCAACACAACATTTTTCTCAGATACAGTTGACATATCTGGGAACCAAACAAAAGTTTTTTCAGAGTCACCTTATTTACACACAGAGATATATGTCAAATCAGAAAAAAGAACATTTTTGGCACAATTGTTTTTTTTCAGCAGTTTCTTAGGTTGAGAGTCTCAGAATGTATCATAATCTATATCATTAAAAAAAAATGCAAAGTTCTCTTTACAATGATACCAAACACTTGTCCCTCCTTGTTTTGTTGTTGTTGTTTTTTTTGTCAAGTTATAATCCTTTAATTTTGGGTATGCATTAGTAATGTTGTTTTCAAGTTGAATGTTATCACCCTAATTGAGCTCCTGATTGTTTCTGAGATGGATAAATACTGCTCTGAAATGTTTAATTACATAATCTGATATTTATGTATTTAAAAGCAATTGCCCCATATATAGTTTCAAACCAGTTTCCCTAACACTGATTTAAGGCGGTGTCTATGCTAGTATACAAAATATAAGCGACTCCGTTACAAAGAAAGCACAGCACAGCCTAGTTGATCAAAGAAACACTCAAGATAGGGAGGAATTATTAAATACACAAAACGTGGAGCAAAGCGAGTGAGTATAATCTAATCTAGCTAATCTCAGAATGTGCAAAATAAAGTCCTAAAACTTGCCCTTATGGTTTTGGCTTTGAGAAAAATGATGACGCAAGCAATAGTAAAATTACTGATACACACAAGGACATTTTGTTAGCATGAGTCTTATTAAGACAGTGAAGTCACTGCATTGTCATTCCACAAAAACTCCCTTGAAAAACACACCTGTACACAAAACTACACCTTAAAACTACTGCTAAACAAGTGCACACATGTTTGCACACTCAGATATTAAAACAAACACAAACTAAAAAAAAGTAGCATTACTCAAATAATGTTGAAACACTTTCAGCATTCTTTATATTTCCATTGGTCCACTCGATATGCAGGCCTACATCAGAATTTCTCAGTGTTTTCCTTGTATAACTCAGTGATTGGGTTGGGCGATATTTTGAATAGTCACCATATAATGATGGTTTTGTTGGCGATATAAAATTAAGCAATACTGTAAATATTGCAATGATGTTAGGAGTGGGCGATATGACCAAAATCTTTCATCACTGTATATTTTCAAAATGAACAAATCAATGTTTTAATCAATTATATTGCATATATTTTATTACATATTTATTGTTTGATCGCATCATTTTTACTATTTACGGGTATTTACATTGATTGGTTGAACACGTGCTAATAACCGGTACTGTCTCTTTAAGAAAACTCAGCATTTCTGTAAACAGTGTCTTTAAATGAGCGCATGTTAACGAGAGACTCGTATGGCTTTATCTTATCTGTGCTCTGCCTGATTAGAATTAATGTTTTTTTTTTTTTTGTTTTTTTTTTTTAATCAACAACTGATTGTAAAGAACAGAAAGAGTATTAAAAAGACTAATGAATCTATTGACGCTGACTATCACCCCTGGAGTCGCGAGCTCGAATCCAGGGTGTGCCGAGTGACTCCAGTCAGGTCACCTAAGCAACCAAATTGACCCGGTTGCTAGAGAGGGTAGAGTCACATGGGGTAACCTCCTCGTGGTCACGATTAGTGGTTCTCGCTCTCAATGGGGTGTGTGGTAAGTTGTGTGTGGATCGTGGAGAGTAGCATGAGCCTCCACATGCTGTGAGTCTCCGCGGTGTCATGCACAATGAGTCACGTGATAAGATGCACGGATTGACGGTCTCAGAAGTGGAGGCAACTGAGACTTGTCCTCCGCCACCCGGATTGAGGTGAGTAACCGCGCCACCACGAGGACCTACTAAGTAGTGGGAATTGGGCATTCCAAATTGGGAGAAAAAGGGGATAAAAAAGACTAATGAATCAGTTGGAGTTGACTGAATTAATTGACTCACTCCAAATAAAACAAACAGTTACTGTGTTATGACTATCTGGCAATTAAACATTTAATAAATAATAAAACAATACAATTATTTTAAAAAGCAGCTCACTTTTAAACATGCTTTTAATATTGTTTATTTGTCTCTCATGTCTGTAAAATACCAAAAATAAAATTTATATAAGACAGAACCGGGTTTTAGCACATGTTCAACAAATCAATTTAAATAACTGTAAATAGTACAAATTATGCAATCAAACAATAAAAATATAATATATGCAATATAATATTATACTTACTGATTAAATACATTAATTTGTTAATTTATACAAAGCTAAAATGTGACGAAATTTAAAACTAACCCCATTTAATATATAATTAGTCAAATTAATATTTTCATATTGTAGCTAGTTTGAAGGTCACTTGTATAATTCACAGAATTAGCTGGGAGATCATTTATTTCATATGTATGCAAAAGGGACATTATAACTGAAATATACCCATATGAATTGATATCAAATCTAATCGGAATCGTATCGAATCGAGAGCTTGTGAATCGGAATCAAATTGAGAAATGTGTTAGATACCCAGCCATAATATTGTACGTAGTTAGAAGGTCCCCTATATAATTAACAGCATAAACTGGGATTATACAGATTAGCTGAAATATACACAGGAATCGATATCGAATCCAAATCAGAATCGAATCGGGAAATCTGTATCGATACTCAGCCCTATTTACACTGAACAGAATGCTGAACCTTTACATTTTGTGTTTGAAAAATGTCCTTATCATAAAACTTATAGTTTTGGTCCTGGATGTGTCAGAAAGATATACGACTATATTTTGATAAATTTACATTTGACAATTTAATATAGTTTTCTTGACAAAACAAAGTTACAATAATTAATTTAACCCTCATGTTGTGTTACGGTCATTTGCCTGAAAATGCTAGTTAATGTTATTCTATTGGACTAAAACTTCCCAAAATTGTTTTATAATTTACACACAAAAAAAATGGGGGGGGGGAGGGGGGGGGTCACCTTGATACACTTGTGGTGTTCCTGGTCAAAAATAACTGGCCTATTAAAAATTGCTTATAAATCTCTCATTATGCCATATTATCACCAAATATTGGATTTAATGTTTTTGTCAACTTGTTTTCTTTCTATTAGCACAGAATTTGTATTTCTTTTTGGAACTTATTGATCGTAGGCATCATTGACCTGAGCTTATGCACCTCCGTTTGAGTGAAAAAAATTATTTGTGGATATTTTTGGCAATATTAAATAAAATATGAAAACATTCTGTTTTTAAAAATGCTTTTATTTTGTACAAAATGGCACAAAGTCACACTTTGTGTGTTCCCGGTCAAAAATGACCGGCCATTGAAAATGAATGGGGGAGATCAAAAATAAGACAAAATTGAGTTTAGGAGCATGTTCATCATGTTCACATATGTGCTTGCAAACATAAAGGCCTCGGACCTGTGCACGTGCATATACACACACACGTGCACTAACACACACACGCTCACATACACAAACTTTTTTGCGTATAACATGCTTTCTTTTTCACAGAGATGAACTTTTCCTACCCTGAACTGCATCCAACATCTATTCATGGCCTAAGCCTATTTACACATTAACACTGTCATATAAAGTTCCATTTCATGTAACAAAAATATCAGCACTGTTCATATTTCTGTTATATTTTCTAATCAATAACAAACCAAATCAACAAACACTTGGTGGTTTTGTGTCCTCGTGCACATGACTGACAATAGCTTTTTGCATATGCCTTGCAAATGTGTGCTCTGCATTTAAAACACACAATGCTTAATGAAAGATCATCAATTCTATTGGAGAGGGGTCACTGTGGGGCAAAGACAGTTTTGGTGGTGTGTGTGTGTGTGTGTGTGTGGTAATGTTGGATGGATGAATGGAAGTTGGATGCAGTTCAGGGTAGGATAAAGTTCATCTCTGAGAAAAAGAAAGCATGTAATACTCAAAAGAGTTTGTGCATGTACGTGAGCATGTGTGTGTTTGTGTGTGCATGTTAGTGCGTGTGTGTATGTATGTGCACAGGTCCGAGGCCTTCATGTTTGCAAGTACACATGCACATATGTGAACATGAACATGATGCTCCTGAACACTCAATTTTGTCTTATTTTTGATCTCCCCCCTTCATTTTCAATGGCCGGTCATTTTTGACCGGGAACACCACAAGTGTGACTTTGTGCCATTTTGTACAAAATAAAAGCATTTCAAAACAAATGTCCTGGTTAAACATTAAAGCACACCAGTGTGCCAAACAGTACAAAATGTTTCCATATTTTATTTAATATTGCCAAAATTATCTACAAATAATGCTTTTTTTTTCCACTCAAAAATGGAGGTGCATAAGCTCTACGATTGAAATACAAAACCTGTGCTAATTGAAAGAAAACAAGTTAACAAAAAGATCTAATCCAATATTTGGTGATAATATAGCATAACGAGATGTATCAGCAATTTTTAATAGGCCGGTCATTTTTGACCGGGAACACCAAATTAGGTAAAAAATGTCAACACAGCACAAGGGTTAAAATTTTAAATCCATTGTACAAATTCTTTTTTATAATAACCAATTAGATAACCTTTTCTTGGTGGCATTTAAATCAGCAGAATTGGCAACAGTTATATTTAACACAACTAAATGTTTAAAATAACCATTTATAAAAATATTAAAACATATACGTGATCAGATTGGGCAAGTGACCGTTTTATTTTCAAGTTCTGTCTACAGTGCAAACACATATGTTGTAGTCACCATGTCAGTCATCATATGATACCAAGTTTGTTTATGATATAATAGGCATATAACCAAGTGTACACTGTGTGTGTCTGGGATGAGTTTATAAGATGGGCGAATCTGTGAACACCCAAACCTGAAGCACATGAGCACCAGAACCGTCAGGCACAAGAACAGTTTTTCCCTCAGGCTATCATAAACAGTTAAAACTGCCCCACTGATAACTGTAATTATGTGCAATACACAGCTTAGTCTATTTATAATTATCCAACATATCCTACCTCTTCTGCCATTACATTCCCTTGCACTATCTGTATTTAATATATTTGTATTTGTACATATACACATTTGTCTTATTTTTTTATTTCTATATATACACTTATATTTTCTATTTGCTTTTTATTTTTATTCTATTTTTTATTTTTTTTATTATCATCTCTGTCTTGTTGTTGTATTGTTGTACACTGGAAGCTTCTGTCACCAAGACAATGTCCTTATACGTGTAAGCATACTTGGCAATAAAGCTCATTCTGATTCTGACATGTGGACTCGGGATCCAGGACTGGATATTCTCCATCTATAAACTACAAGGCAGGTCGTGGCACCTCACCAAGCACCATAACACACCATGTGTGTGGTTATGTAACAGGAACAGATTGCCAGGTGAACAGCCGTATTAATACTAGGGCGGGACGATGAAGGGCGAACGACTCACACCCTGGCCAGGTTTCGGGGCTGTAAAGCAAAAACATGCATGTGCTGCGATTCACTGCATCTAAACTCTGATGAGGTGGAAAACAACAGGGCGAGGCTCCTAAGCTGTTAGCTTTATTGCACATTGTGAGGTCAGCCTGCAAGAAAAAAAATGTCTGGCTTCAAGACCTGAATTTGGATTAGAAAAAAACAGCGCTTCTGCAAAAGGTTTAATTATGAAAACATTCTGCTAATGCCAACACGCAAAATAAAGAAAAAATACTGTTCTTGCACATATTAAATACATAATTCAAATATTCACAGTGTAGGTTGGGAAAAGTATGTGAACCCCTAGGCTAATGACATCAACAAAAGCTAATTAGAGTCAAGAGTTGGCAAACCTGG
Organism: Myxocyprinus asiaticus; assembly: GCF_019703515.2. Lineage (NCBI taxonomy): Eukaryota > Metazoa > Chordata > Actinopteri > Cypriniformes > Catostomidae > Myxocyprinus > Myxocyprinus asiaticus. The sequence goes on along the minus strand of NC_059346.1, from coordinate 2,017,515 downwards.
CATCCAATTAATGAAACGAGATTGGAGGTGTGGGTTAGAGCTACTTTGACTTATAAAAAGCACTCAAACATTTTGAGTTTGCTCATTCACAAGAAGCATCTGCTGACGTGGACCATGCCTCGCAAAAAAGATCTCAGAAGACCTACGATTAAGAATTGCTGCTTTGCATAAAGTTGGAAAGAGTTGCAAAGTTATCTCGAAGAGTTTAGATAATCATCTGTCCACAGTTAGACAAACTGTCTATAAATGGAGATGATTTAGTACTATGGGTACTCTCACTAGAAGTGGCCGACCAGTCAAGATGACTCAAAGGGCACACTGCAGAATGCTCAGTGAGGTACAAACGAACCCTAGAGTGACAGATAAAGACTTGAAGGAATCACTTGAACTGGTTAACATCTCTGTTCATGAGTCTACTATACAGAAAACATTAAACAGGTATGGTGTTCATGGCAGGACACCATGAAGGAAGCCGCTGCTTTCCTACAAAAACATTGCAGCACACCTGAAGTTTGCCAAAGACCACCTTGACACTCCACAACACTACTGGGAAAATGTTTTGTGGACTGATGAAAGTAAGGTTGAATTGTTTGGGAAGAACACACAGCACTTCGTGTGGCATAAAAAGGGCACCTCATACCAACATGAAAACATCATCCCAACGGTGAAGTACGGTGGAGGGAGCATCATGATTTGGGGCTGTTTTGCTGCTTTGGGGCCTGGACCACTTGCCATCAGAGGGAAAAATGAATTCCCAAGTTTATCAAGATATCCTACAGGATAATGTCAGGGTGTCTGTGCGCCAGCTGAAGATCAGTAGAAGTTGCAGCAGGACAATGACCCTAAACATCGAAGTAAATCCACTACAGAATGGCTTCAAAAAAAGAAAATCCACCTTTTGGAGTGTCCCAGTCAGAGCCCAGACCTTAACCCAATAGAGATGCTGTGGAATGACCTCAAGAGAGACACCAGACATCCTAAGAATATGTCTGAGCTGAAGCAGTTCTGTAAGGAAGAATGATCCAAAATTCCTTCTGAACGTTGTGCAGGTTTAATCCGCAGATACCGGAAACACTTGGTTGAGGTTATTGCTGCCAAAGCAGGATCGACCAGTTATTAAATCCAAGGGTTCACTTACTTTTTCCACAGCACTATGAATGTTTAATGGGATGTGTTCAATAAAGACATGAAAGATTATATTGTTTGTGTGTTGTTAGTTTAAGCACATTGTGTTTGTCTATACTTGTGACTTTGATGAAAATGAGATCACATTCATCTTTGAAGAAAGACATTCATTTGGTTTTGAGTAAATGATGACAGAATCATTAATTTGGGTGAACTCTCTTAAAAAAAAATTTTTTTTAAAATAAAAATAAATTATAATTATAATATAATGGTTGAGCTATAATGGACATAAAATCATCCTTAACAAATAACTTTGCTCTAACTAAAGATTTGATGACATGAATGCTTCAATTTTTTTATATGAATTCTAGCCTGGCCTTGAGGTTGAAGCCCAAACAATTAATTTGGTTATTCTCAAGCATTCAAAGCTTTCTTTTAAGGTATCAATGTCCTTTTCCTTACTGCAGATAAACTATAACAATCCATGATTATGTGCCAAATGAAAATTCACCTTTGACCAGAATAGGGCTGTCACGATTATGAAATTTGGCTGATGAACAAATAATCGCGATTTTGACGATTAATTGTCTGTTTGAGGGCCGTGACGATTAATTGTCTCGTTATATATTTCTGCGGTCTATGAACGAGCAACGCCTGGTGGTCCCTTCAGAAAGAGGCTCAAAGTCTATTTCACAACGTTCACTTTCTCTGCTCTTCTGTGGTGGAGTGAACTTCCAGCCTCTACGTGATCTGCTGTTTCCTTCTCAACATTCAAGTACCATTTGAAAATGGGGGCCTGGGTAGCTCAGCGAATAAAAACGATGACTACCACTCATGGAGTTCGTGACTTCGAATCCAGGGCGTGCTGAGTGACTCCAGCAACCAAATTGGCCCGGTTGCTAGGGTGGGTAGAGTCACATGGGGTAACCTCCTCGTGGTCGCTATAATGTGGTTCATTCTCGGTGGGGAGCGTGGTGAGTTGTGCATGGATGCCGCGGAGAATAGCGTGAAGCCTCCACACGTGCTAGGTCTCCGCAGTAACGCACTCAACAAGTCACGTGATAAGATGCGTGGATTGACGGTCTCAGACGCGGAGGCAACTGAGATTCGTCCTCCGCCATCCGGATTGAGGCGAGTCACTACGCCACCACGAGGACTTAGAGTGCATTGGGAATTGGGCATTCCAAATTGGGGAGAAAAAAAAATTCCCTTATTTTGGCATTAAAATGTGATTGGAATTTGAATGCCCAATATAAGTTGTCTCAAATAACCATGATCAGACGGTTATTTAATAATCACGACAGGCCTAGACCAGAACAATGTCAAATGAATAATCACAGTGCAATGCATAACCAATTATAAACAAATGATTCCCACCAATCACAACAAACCATGCACTAAAATCTATTTCACAACATATAGGAAAATACACGTTATCCTGATAGACTCAGAAGCAGTAGTAAAATGTATGTATTAAAAGGATAGTTGGTGGTTACACTTAAAGGAATATTCCGGGCTTAATCGACAGCATTTGTGGCATAATATTGATTATCACAAAACATTATTTCGATAAATAAAGCAAAAATCGAGGTTCCAGTGAGACACTTCCAATGGAAGTCAATGGGCCAATTTTTTGGAGGGTTTAAAGGCAGAAATGTGAAGCTTATAATTTTATAAAAGCACTTACATTCATTCTTCTGTTAAAACGTGTATTATTTGAGCTGTAAAGTTGTTTCAATCATAATTTTTATGGTCATTTTAGGGTTTTAGAGTTTTCGGGAATAGGTCGTCATGGCAATTAAGTTGTAAAATTTGATATAACTTTACTCAGAAACGGTTAGTAAGTGATTTTATCACACTAAAATCACGTTACCATGCATAATGTTTGCATCTTGTGGCTATACTTTTGAAACAGTGAGTATTTTTGTGTTTATGCACTGGCCCCATTCACTCCTCACTGTAATTGTGATATTTTATTTTTATATTTCTTTTTTAAATGAAGTATGAACGAGTCGAAATTATTTTGTGGAAATCAACATTACGCACGAATGTTAATGAAGCTTAACTTGTATTAACCCAGAACATAATTGAATTATTGCTTTACAGTATGTTTGTCACCTTTTCTGCATTGCTTTATAAATGTCTAATATCATGTTGATGGTAATTTGGACGATGTTAATCACATCTCTCTCAAATTAAGATTAGTGCCTGACCGATATATCGGTCGGCCGATATTAGCCTTTCACTGATATATCAGTATCGGCGTATATTTTACCGATATGCGCAGATATGAAAACTTTTTTTCAGAACATATAATGCAGAAAACAATGCTTTAGAATTGGTGTCATAGCGTAGTTTGTCCAGCAGAGTGCGCTCTGACATTGTTTACAGAGCTGACTCTGAACTGACGGTGGCTCTGCAGACAGGGCGGAGTTAAACGGTGTGTCGGTAAGTTAACTAGTCTGTTAAATACATACTGGAAACTTAAACAATGACCCCATTATTTTCCCTTTTCAATATAACTAATATAACATTAACCCTGTCCCTGAAACACATGTCACTCATGTTTGTTTGCTGTTAGTCAGCTATAGTTTGTCAGTGCAGTCAGTAATGTAGCAGATTGAAAGGTAAACATCAGAGCATCTATTGCAGCTCAGTAGACAACGGTGCGGTGGTGGATTGTGTCTGTTGAGTGTTGATTTCACGCTATGTTGTTACCTAGTTGGTGAGACACGATGCTGGAAAGTAAAATAAACAACGTCCGTCTTTTACTCTCCGTGACAACGAGCTTATAGCTAACTAGCTAATCACGTAGCTACTTTCACTGTTGTCAGCTGAGTGGAAGCTAATGCGTAAACATGTATCCACCAAACTGTTTTGTTCAGGATTCACAGTTTGGTACCCCCTTCAACCGAACAATTCCAGTCGTTGCATTTATAAAATGTAATATTTAAAAGTCTGGTTTACCACCGTTGAAAGTTTCCCCTGAACTTGTATAGCAGAATATGGTGCAACACCGCTGCCGCTGTTTATCTTGACTCAGCAGTATTAATATAGTCAGCATTTGACTGATACTAAACAGTACTGATGTTTATTTAGCTATTTATTTTATTTTTTATTTATTCTTAATTTTAATGGTCAGCATTTGACTGATATTAAACAGTACTGATGTTCATTTAGCTATTTATTTTGTTTTTATTTATTCTTTATTTTAATGGTCAGCATTTGACTGATACTAAACAGTACTGATGTTTATTTAGCTATTTATTTTATTTTTATTTATTCTTTATTTTAATGGTCACCATTTGACTGATACTAAACAGTACTGATGTTTATTTAGCTATTTATTTTATTTTTATTTATTCTTTATTTTAATTGTCAGCATTTGACCGATACTAAACAGTACTGATGTTTATTTAGCTTTTTATTGTATTTTTATTTATTCATTATTTTCTCAGTGTTCATTTATAGAATTTGTTGACAATGTATAATAATAATGTCAAATATTCTTTGATAAAAATATTTGTTTAAGAAAGCAGCCTTCTGAGTACTTTGCATAGTCATATCGGTGCAAAATTGTTGAAAAATCCACACAGAAAAGGTCTGTTTTCATTTCAGCTCAAAAATTAATATATCAGCCACCATATCGGTAATCGGTGAATTTTCCCTCTCTAAAATCGGTATCGGTCTCAAAAATCCCATATCGGTCAGGCTCTAATTAAGATAACCATGTTTATGTCCTAAAATGAGCTATAATGTCTGATTATTTCTCTAAAAGGTTCAGAGTTTCAGCACCTTTTCACTAATATAGTCCCATGACTTTCCCAGTTGTTTATAGTTACTGGATCAAGAGTTTTAATAATCATTTTAAAGAGACTGCACTCATAAAGAGCAATTTGTAGTCTATGAAATATTTATTGACTGAGTTTAAATAGCCAAATAATATTGAGTTATTGATTTTTATTAACTGTATTAATTTCTATTCCAATTCCCTGCAATTTCTAGGTTTTCAAGACTGTCAACTAAGTGCATGACTAAACCATGCTAAATTTCAGCTAATAGCGTTCAATATGTTAAAAGTTACATAGCCAGCAGCATGTTTTGTGCATTTAATTACATCTCAATCACTGATGTCCCCTATACAGGACAGACATACAAGTAAATTGCATATCTAGGCAACAGTGTTGGGTGTAATGCATTACTAAGTAATTACTGTAAATTACTTTTTCATTGGAAAAAATAAAGGGATTACTCTTAATTTTTCAGTAATTTAATTACAGTTACTTCTGATGTAATTGTCTTAAATACTGTATACAGACTCTAGAACAATTCTATATAAAACAATAGTGAATTTAAAATCGAAATTTAATGTCTAATGTTAAAATATACATTTTCTAATTTAACGCCGCCCCCTTAAATTCTTTGTCCAGTTCATGAATAATTTATTTGATTATATATGATTTATTTGAAAGAATTAAAAGAACAGTTTCATATCTATCCTTGGTCAGTGTTGGGTAAGTTACTCTAAAAAAGTAATTAATTACTAACTACTAATTACATCTACATTGTAATTAGATTACTAATTACTCTGTCTGAAAAGTAACTGCATTACTTATTACTAATTACTTTCTAAAACCCTGATCAACCTCGACCAGATGAACAGTTTCATGTCTATCCTTGTTTTGTTCTTTCAATTCTTTCAAATATATCATATAAAATCAAATAAATTATTCATGAACTGGCCAAAGAATTTAAGGGGGCAGCGTTAAATTAGAAAACATACATTTTAGACGTTAAATTTCAATTTTAAATTCACAATTGTTTTATATAGAATTGTTCTAGAGTCTATACACAGTATATAACACAATTACATCAGAAGCAACTGTAATTAAATTACTGAAAAATTAAGAGTAATCCCTTACTTTACTTTTTACAACGAAAAATGCATTTAATTACAGTAATTAATTACTTAGTATTGCATTACACCCAACACTGGTCGCGGTTGATGAGGGTTTTTAGAAAGTAATTAATAATAAGTAATTCGATTACTTTTCAGATAGAGTAATTAGTACAGTACTCTAATTACATTGTAGAAGATGTAATTAATAGTTAGTAATTAATTACTTTTTTAGAGTAACTTACCCAACACTGCTAGGCAGCATTTGGGACATCAAAAACGCGTTTAGATAGCCAAAAAAAAATATATGCAGTTGTTTCAGAACGCGCCGAAAATAACAATAGCGTATTATTCCGCGAGACTGCTGTCTATGTAGGGAACTAACAAGGGTTTAAAACACAGTCATTAATGTAAGTGAGGAGCTAAAGCTCAGCTAACACTGTTAGCTCCAATAACTGTTCAAAATACAACTCGAAAAGATAAAAACAGACAGATAAATATCCATATGCATCAATAACAACATTTTTAACACAATTTCTCTTATTTTTGACGTTTGCTAACGTAGAACTCACCCTCGAGGAGCCGCTGAATGATGCTGTCTATGTTGAGTTTGTCGATGTCAGCCATGACGAGCCCAATAAAACACACACACTGCCGCTTAAAACACCCCAGACACGACAGATAAAGCTCTTACGATTAAAAATAAACAGATGTATTACACAAACACTTCTGCATTGCCCTAAAACCAGACTTTAATTGTTGGTCTGGAGCGGGCCGTCAGGTACGCGTGCTGCGGCTGTGACACACACCGGCTGTGCGCGGAAGGATACTCATACAACAGCGTCAGCACAGCTGCTGGAATCCGGCCCGCGGATGAATACTGCAAGAATAGGGAAAATAGGGCACAGGGAAATGGGTGGCGGCAGGGTTGACTTACTCAATAACATGTGACGTTGAATGTCAATGAGCACTATAGAGCTGTTTAGCTTTTTTAATCTATATTTGACAATATTTATTATAGTTAATATTATTAGAGGCTTTTAAAGGAACAATTAAAGGAACAGTTCACCCAAAAATGATCTCAACATCTCCTCAACATTATGTTGTCTCAAACTCTTATGACTTTCTTTCTTCTGCTGAACACAAACAAAGACTTTTAGAAGAATATGTCAACTCTGACGGTCCATTGAATGCAAGTGAATGGTGACCAGAACTTTGAAGCTCTTAAAAGCACATTAAAAACTCCAGTGGTTTAATCCACGTCTTCAGAAGCGGTATGATAGGTGTGGCTGAGAAACAGATCAACATTTAAGTCCTTTTTTTACTACAAATTCTCGCCCCTGCCCAGTAGATGGCGGTAGGCGCAAAGAATGTGAATCGCCAAAAACAAAAGAAGAAGAATGTGAAAGTGAAAGTGGAGATTTATGGTGGAAAAAAATACTTACATTTTGTTTTGTTTTTACCTACACTTATATCACTTCTGAAGACATGTA